>NC_133648.1:120715487-121015487 GCF_009905375.1 Apium graveolens
TAATCCCACTATAAACATCCATGGTGAACCAATCATTCCAAAAGAGGAACCTATTGATTGGGACACCATCAAATTGCCTACCTTTCTAACCACTCTTCCACTACCAAAGAAACAGAAAAGAAAACCCAAATCTACACCTCCCATAACCTCTAAGAAATTCACTCAAAAACAAAAGCCTAAGCCTAAGCCATCCATTTCTAAAGATGATTATGTTCACATCTGTGACATAAAAGAAATTTCAGACATTGAACTCTATCTGGATGAGCTGGAGGATGTAAGAGGAATAACTGCTTACAGACAGCTACCAGAGAGATTAGTGTTCAGATACAAAGGAGCTGGGGAAAGAACATGGCCTCTCCACAGGATTCTGAATGAAGGCTACTCTACCTTGATTAGAGTCTTTTCAGCTATACAAAAGGATTCTGGCTTTACCAGAACTGCCAAGACTGAAATTCTCAACAAGATTGCCAATATAAGGAAAACTTGGAGGGAGCCCAATGCTTTACCCAGGACTTTACTCATTCAAGAAAGGGGAATTACAATTCACAAATCACCTCATTGGTTGATGGAATTTAGAGATGATAAAGGAGTCAGAAGATTTTTCAGACTTGAAGACCAACTCAAGATTGCCAGCAATGAAACTCTCAAGGAAATGCAATCTAAGTTGGATATCAGTGTTGAAAATGAAGCTGAATTCTTCAGACAACTCCAACTCCAAATTGAGGAAAATGACAAAGGGCTAGGAAAGAAAACCAGGGAACAAAGAAGAAAAAGATGATTTGCTCAGGCTAAAGGAGTATCCTTGGAAATACTGTAAATCTTCAATTTCCTCTTAGTACATACATTTTTGCAGCATTTTCAAATTTCTACTTAGTTTCAATTCATATATCTGTTAAGTGTTTTGTTATCATCAAGTTAACCCTGAATTTATGCCTACAATTCTTATAGACATAAATAGGGGGAGATTGTTAGGAATATATGTGCATTAGTTTGATGATATGTTTAACAAAACACTTAAGTAGAAATTCAGTGTCTGTAGCCTCAACGGATAAGACCACTTTGGCTATCCGTTGATGGTGTAGCTTTACTTAGAAATAAGTCTAGTGTTGTAGCATATTTCAGTCTCTGTATTTAAGATGTAATTCTTAGAAGTTGAGAGAAACTATAAGTCATGTTGACTACTAGAAGATATGCAGATAGGAAGGCCAATTGTAAATATTTCATGCCTTGTAATTTTGTATAAATGAAGTGGTATCAACGGATGACTTAAAGACCTTCAACGGATGAGAAGCTAAGCTTCAACGGATGTCTCTAAAGCTTCAACGGATAACATCCTTCAACGGATGAGTGCATCAATGGATGAAAGCTTCAATGGATGTTCTGTTGATTAACCGTTGATAAGTGGTAGTTGTACCTACAAACAGAGGCACGTGGGTGAACAGAGATAACTGAAATGTGGCAGCCTAATTTCAGGAACATCAGAAAAAGCAGCCGTTCTACTCTAGTATAAAGAGACTTTAAGTCAACAAAGTACTGGAGTGAACTGGAGAAGAAACAAGTGGAGATCTTACTTTATCATTTTATTATATCCTTGTCTTCACTTGTAAACTTGGTAATATATAAACCAAGTAGTAGCTAGTAATAAGAAAAGAATTTTTCCAGAGCTGTTTAGAAAAATCTTGAGAGAAAAATTATCTAGTTTGCACTAGGATGCAGCTGTGATCAAATTCTTAGATCACAGAATTTCTGAAATACCATCTCTGCTGGAACAACAAATCCACCAGAAAAGTTTTTAAAGGTTTAGTGTGTTCTTTACATTTGTGTTTGAATATATATCTGTCTATATCAGCTTAAAGCAATTCACACACTTGTTCATCTTGAACACACAGTCTTTATAAACTGCTCAAAACTTGAAAAAGTTTTGAGATTTACATTCAACCCCCCTTCTGTAAATCTCATTGTTAGTTCTCTAGAAATAACACAGCTGCTTACAAGTAAATTTACAAAGAAAAAATAAAGAAATTCCTAACAGATGTAGCATTTTTCTATTTCTCAGTTCAATCGATATTTTATCTACTTGCTACTCTTAGTTTATATATCACCAAGTTATATATGAAAAAGACAAACATATAAAACAAAATGTCTAAGTCTAATCACATATTTCTTCATCTCCCTATCTAGCATCCGTGTATTTCTTCATGTAAGCATGGAAAATGAAATGCTTCTTTGTTCTCATAAACCTGCAAATAGGCTGTCACATTCCTTTTGTAATCAACCCATGTGACTCTCAAGTCACTCTCAACTGCTATTTGAATTTGTTATTCGTCGAGACTTTATAGATTATCTGTTGTGCCTCTATTGGATCATCCGTTGAGACTGTCTTGAGTCATCCGTCGAAGCCTTGTAGAATCATCTGTTGAAAGTATTTCTATAGAAGTTGACATAATTTTATTTATGCAAAATTACAAGGCATCTAATATTTACAATTAGCCGACCTATTTTGTATATCATTGTAGTAGTCAACATGACTTAGAATATCCTATAACTTCTAATTATCTAAGACATTATGATATACAGGAATGTGCTACAAAAACTTATTTAAACATAAGCAACTCTTTCAATGGATGACAAAACAACATTATCCGTTGAAAGTTACAAACATACTTAATTAAATCTACTGAGGTGTTTTAGTGAAATATCATCAAGCCTACAACATATTCCTAACATCTCCCTTAATTTATGTCTACTAGAATTGTAGGCATAAATTTAGGAGGACTTGATGATAACAAAACACCTTATTCAAAATGATCATTCAATAGTAGATAAAAATGATAAGTGCTGCAAATTTTATTGAAAATTGATAGAATAAAGTTCACAGAAATCTCACAAGCCATGTTCAAGGTGCTCCTCTAGACTGAACACATTAATTCTTTTTCCTTGAGTTTCTAGTCTTTTTTCCCAGCTTCTCATTGTTCTCTTCCATCTGGTGTTGGAGTTGTCTGTTGAACTCAGATTCATCTTCATTTGATAGATCCAGCATCCCCTGCATTTCCTTGAGAATCTTATTGCTTGATATTTGTAGCTGGTCTTCTAGTCTAAAGAATCTTCTGCTATTTCTTTCATCTCTAAACTCCATGAACCAGTATAGCCTCAAGTGGACTCTACTTCCAGTGTAAGGCATAGTTAAGATTCTTGGTAGTGCACTTGGGTTTCTCCAGCTTTGTCTTATTTGTTGTTGTTAAGTATCACTGTTTTGGCCACCTTGGTGAATCCAAAATCATTCTTGATTGCAGAGAATACTTTAACTATGATAGTGTAGACTTCATTGAAAATCCTATGGAGAGGCCATGTGATTTCCTTTCCACCCTTGTACCTGAATACCAACCTTTTTGGGAGTTTGTTGTGGGCATCAATACCTCTAACTTCATCTAGCTCATCCATGTAAAGGTTGATATCTGAAAATTCCTTTATGTCACAGATAAAGAGTTGATCTCCTTTGTTGACTATTGGCTTGGGTTTAGATGAGGCTTTATATTGGGATGGGACAGACTTGACTTGCTTTCTTGCTGGTCTCTTTCTTCTTTTTTAAGTGATTGGAATTGGGATGTTCAGCTCAGGTATAGGTAAGCATTCCCAGTCTATTGGTTCATCATTGGGAATGATTGGCTCACCATAAAAGTTCACACCATGATGGACCTTGATTTCAACATGCTCCATTTTGGGCATAGTTGGTTGTTTTGTGGTAGTAGACTGAGTTGGATTTGGTTCTTTATTTCTTCTTCAAATATCATCTTCCTTTTGGCTCTCTCCTTTACCCTTTTCAGAAATTTCTGCTTTGGTTCCTCATGCTTCTCAGTTTCAGTTATGGTAACAGGCTTCTCAGTTTCTGACTTGGTAGCAGGCTTTTCAGCTTGTTTCTTTGCTTCTAAGTTAGCCTGCTTTTTTTAAGATTTGAGCCTCAATCCCTCTTCTCTTTTGGCTTCTCCAAATTGAGGATGTCCAGCTATTACACAAATCAGTTTGCCATGCCTGTAGATCTTTGCTATCCTTTTCTTCAAAAATGAGTCTCTTGACTCTTTGTGATTTGCAATAGAGTGACTAAGCAGCTTCTTTTCATCAGGTTTATGAGTTGAATAGACTAGGTCCATTAGATTTTTGCTTAAGTGTTTTGATGAGTGTTTTTTAGGATTCAAAATCATAATGGCCTGTTGATGTCTTTTAGATGAGGTTTGACCTCTTTCCATATTTCCCGACTTCATTTTATCTATTGGAACTGGTCTCAATTGAGTGGTGTGCTTCACATATTTGTCTTGATTAGCAATTGGACCAAATTCCTTCTCAATTTTTTCATCAATTTTCTTCTTTTGCTCTTTCAGCTTGAGTTCAGCTGCTGCTATGTTGATTAGATCAATACTATTTAACACTGGTGGCTTTGAGAAGGTAATGGCTGGAACAATTACCTTACTGACTTGTACACTTAGATTCTTCTCCCCCTTATTGTTAACATCAAGTAGAACAGGGATTGAAGTTTGAGTTTCCACCAGTTGTTGTAGTAGAAGAGTTTGAGTTTGTTGTTTGGTAAGGATTTGAGCAATTGAGTTCTCCACTGTTGAAAGTCTTGAACCCAAATCCTTAACCTTTCTATTCAAGTCAGATTCCTTCCTGAGCTTTTGGTGTATATCTATCATAGTTGACTCAGAAAGTTTGGAATCCAGTCTCTTATTGAGATCCTCCTTGACTAGCTCAATAGAATGCTTAATTTTATCCACATCTTGATTATATTTGAGGGCTTGAATTTTATGTAATTGAAGAGACTCAATATGGGCCTGTAGAAGACTTTTGGTGATGGCATTATTGGTGGCTTGAATGGCAGATTGAGTGTCATAGATGAGCTTGAACAAGGTCGATTTAAAATGATGATAGTTACAGTCTTTTGTGAACATCCAGGCTGGAGTGTCTGCATCTCCCCCTAAGTTCCTGCCTACCTCTTCAGCATCCTCTCCAAGAGAGTCATCCCCAATTGAATCACCAGAATGATAATCAAAATCATCATCAGCTGTAGGTGGAAGAGAATTGATTGCATCATTTGCCCTTAGCATAGAAGTTATAGTATGCAACAAGTTTCGAGTCTTCTGAGCATCCTCATTACCCTGTTCAGCTAGAATCTGATATGTTGGAACAGGGTGAGTAAATGCCTCAGCATCAAAAGAGATATAATCTAGAATAACTTGATATTCTTGCTGAAATAGTTTCTCTTTATCTGCATTATTGACATCCATTAACTCACTAGCAGTGGGATCTTCCCATTCTTCTGTACCTGCCATTCTCTCATTTTCTCTCTGTTTTTTCATCAAGGGCTCCCCTTGGCTACCCACCCTCACACCCTCACCTTCACCATCTAAGGTGGGATTCCTCTCACTTTCTTTTGCCACGTTGGAAGAAATAGCATGCATAGGTTCACTCTTTTCCTCTCATTTTGCCTGGGAGCAACCCAGCCTCTCACTCATATCACTCCCTTCCCTCAATCTTAGAAGTGATTGTACAACCACTAAGTCGTCTACACTATTCCCAATTTTGGAAATATCAGGTTGTGTAGAGACTTTTAACGGATAAGTGATAACCGCCGAAATAGCAGTTGTGAGTATAAACGGATGATTGTTGTTAGGCATATTCGTCGAAGGACAATCACTAATAAACGGATGATAAATATCCGTCGAAGAGGCAGAAATGAAAGAGTTAAGATTTGAACCTACAGTTGAGTCTGTGGTGATTTATTTAAGATTTGAATGCACAGATTTATCAGTACTTTCAGAAAGAAAGGGCAAGTGAGCCATCAAATCATCAATAAGATGATGCTCACTTGCTTAAGAATTTGGCTCCTCCATGAGTTTCAAAGATGGAGAATTAGAAAATGATGTGTTTATCATGTCCACATCCAGTGAGTTTGTGGGAGAATTGTGTGTGTGAGGTATTTCAATTGAAAGAGAATTTGGTTGTGACTCCACATTTATTAGAGCCACATCAACCTGAATTTGAGATGGTGCATTAACTGAGTCTTTGACTGCAGTTGGCACTATGTGTGCACCCTATGACTCCCCCAAATTTTTTAATTTCTTCTTTCTAATGTAGGTTTGAGTTTGGCCTGTAGTGTCCCTACCCATTTTGTTTTGTGCTCTTGGAGATGAACAATTTTCAATAGTTACATCCTTGTGAGAGGATGCAACTAACAATATGATACTTTCCTTATTAATCACCACAACCTATTAGGAGACTGTGGTGTGGCTAGGATGGGACTCACTAACCTCTCTTACCTTATTCTTAGGGCTTCTTTTATGTTCACCATGTCCCTCACCTTGCTTACCACCCTTCACACTCCCCTTTTGTGTTGTGGTAGTTTTTAAAATTAGCTTATGTTGATAGAAACTAGAGTGTTGTTTCTTTGATTTAGATTTAGAAGTTTTTATTTTTATGGCCTAGGTAGGCATCTGTTTGGTCACAGTCACAGATGTCATAGCCACAGTTGAATGTAAAGAAACTGGAGGTTGGGAAAGTGTTGTGACAGAAACAGTTACCTCACTTACCTAAGGTTCCTACATGATTGGCAGATAGTTGAGAGGCACTTCACTATGAAGATTGATCCTGTTCAAATCAGCAAGTACCCTCTTTTCTTGGACCAAAAAATCAAGCTTATTTGTAGGGTTCTCAATCAAGAGGTCCTTAGAAACATGGTTTGCTAGCATCATAAGAAACCTACCATAGTATATGTTCTTTGACCTTTTCTTGATATCTTCTAATTTATACCTTAATTCTATCATGAAATAGTTATTAAATAAAAGTACTTGTCATTAAAAAGCATATAGAGCATGTTAATCATTGAATAAGTAACTGCATCAAAGTTGCTAATTTTACCAGAAAAGGCTTTTATAAAAGAATCACAGAGAAAGCTCCATTCTTTTCTAATTCCCATTCTCCTAATCTCACCTAGTTTGGCAGTATTAAGAGAATAGACCATAGACATAAGCATGATGCTCACATCTGTGTCTGTGTGGAACATTAGTGTTATTTTTAGGCAAATGGAAGCAAGCTTGTATTTCATCACAATTAATACAGTAATCATTACCTTTAAGAGAGAAGGCAATAGTTTTATCCTTGGAATTGTACACAGCCATAGTCCAGATCTGCTCCACAACATCACAGTAGATAACTGGAGACTCAATTATATCATAGCTTAGTTTGTAGTTGCGAATGAAGTCCATCATCTTGTGATAGTCCTCAAAAGCAGCAATGTTCTTGTCCACCAGTGCCACAAAGTTGTTCTTCTCATAGACAAATCTAGACTGAGACATAATCTTGACTACAGGTGCCATCTTTGTGATTGAAAGCAGTTACAGAGAAAGAGGGTTTTTGGAGATGAAAAGAGTAAAAATTGCTTTGATGATAATGAAAAAGATAAAAGTAAACTGAAAAATTGAAAGGGGCTTTTATATTTTCTCATAAATTAATAAATTAAAAATTAAAAATACACTAAAGTACCCAATGAAAAGTGCCAAAAATAGCTGTTTAAAAATAAAGTAAACTATAGAAATTATAAAGATTATCCATCGACATATACATACATACTGTAAGTAAATTTTACGGATAAGGTCTAGAATTAACGGATATGATTAAAGCAATTCAACGGATATAGATTAAACAAATATCCGTTGAGATATAAAGTACCCAGAAAAATATTTGATTTTCAACATATAAATGAAATTCAACGGATATTCATTTTCAACGGATAATGAACATCCTTCGAGATATAAATTTTGACTTAGCAAAAATTTCATCTCTTTAGAAAAAGTTAAACTTATTTCTGGCTACATTACAGATTGCTTATACATCAAAATAACTTAGGAATAATTAAGCATAACTAACTCACTTACCAACCTAGTGAAAGTTGACTCATCAAGTGGCTTGGTAAAGATGTCTGCAGGTTGCTGCTCACTTGGAACAAAATGAAGTTCCACAATACCATTCATGACATATTCTCGAATAAAATGGTACTTGATGTCAATGTGATTTGTCCTTGAATGTTGTACATGATTTTCAGTAATGGCAATGGAACTTGTGGTGTCACAGAAAATTAGAATATTGTCCACATGTAGACCATAATCTAATAGCTAATTTTTAATCCATAGAATCTGTGCACAACATCTACCAGCAAGAATGTATTCAACTACAGTTGTGGAAGTAGAAACTGAGTTTTGTTTCTTACTAAACCGGGACACTAGCTTGTTTCCTAGAAACTAACAGGTTCATGTTGTACTTTTTTATCTATTCTACAACCTGCATAATCTGCATCTGAATAACCAATTATATCAAAACCGCAATCTCTAGGATACCAAATGCCAAGTTTTGATGTTCCTTTGAGATATGTGAAAAATTCTCCTAAAAACTACTAAATGAGATTCTCTAGGATCAGCTTGAAATCTAGCACAAAAACAAGTAGCAAATTTTATATCTGGCCTACTAGCTGTTAAATTTAAAAGTGAACCTACCATGCCTCTATAATTTGAAATATCTACAGACTTTTCAGTTGTGTATATTTCAAGTTTATTGGCAGTGGACATGGGAGGTTTTGCAGATGTGCAATCCATAAGCCAAACTTCTTTAAAAGATCATGAATGTATTAGGTTTGACTAATGAATACTCCATCACTAACTTGATAAAATTGGAGACCAAGAAAGTAAGTTAGTTCTCCCATCATGCTCATTTCATATTTACTTTGCATTAGTTTGGCAAACTTTTTACAAAGTTTTTCATCTGTAGAGCCAAATATAATATCATCTACATAAATTTGAACAAGTATACTAGAACCGTTAACATTTCTAAAGAAAAGAGTTTTATCAACAGTACCTCTTGTGAAATGATTTTTTAGAAGAAATTTTGACAGAGTGTCATACCAGGCTCTAGGTGCTTGCTTCAAATCATAGAGTTCTTTCAAAAGATAGTAGACAAATTCTGTAAAATTGGGATCTTCAAAACTAGGAGGCTGACTAACATAGACTTCCTCCTCTAAATCTCCATTTAGAAAGGCATTCTTTACATCCATTTGATAGACTTTGAAATTGGCATGGGCTGTATAGACTAGAAAAATTATGATAGCTTCAAGTCTTACAACAGGAGCAAAAGTTTCATGAAAATCTATCCCTTCCTGTTGAAAATAGCCTTTAGCAACCAATCTGGCTTTATTCATTATGACTATGCCATTCTTATCCATCTTGTTTCTGAATACCAATTTCGTGCCAATAGAATTCTTGCCTTTTGGTTTGGGTACAAGCTTCCATACCCCATTCCTTTCAAATTGGTTTAGCTCTTCTTGTATAGCTAAAACCCAATCAGGATCCAATAAAGCTTCTTTTACCTTCCTTGGATCTTTCTGTGACAGGATGCTGCTATATAGACATTCATCTTGAGTAGTTTTCCTTGTTTTAACTCTTGAAGATGTATCACCAATAATTAGTTTAAATGGGTGATCTCTAGTCCATTTTCTTTGTTATGGTAGATTAGCTTTAGATGAAGAGGCCTCAAAGTTGTCTTTATGTGTGACTAATTTTGATTAGAAGAAACTCCCCCTGAGTTTGTGGATCTTTGACTTGAGGTTGGGGTCCTTTCTATGTGTGATCTAAATGACTTTCAACTCCTATTAATGACTCAAAGAATGTTGAATTTTTCCTTTCGATGAATGATTCAGTTTGTCTGTCAACGGATGATGCACCTTGTGCTTCATTTGTCATTGATTTTTCTACAATTTCCTTAGAAATTATTTCTTGATCACTTTCATCACAGTTCATCTCAACATTGTCAAATTTGAGGCTTTCATGGAAACCTTCATCTTGCAGTCCTTCAATCTTCTTATCATCAAACACAACATGTACAGATTCCATAACAATGTTGGTTTTAAGATTGTAGACCCTATATGCTTTTCCCACAGCATATCCAACAAATATACCTTCATCATCTTTGGCATCAAACTTTCCATGTTGCTCATTTTGATTCCTTAGAATGTAGCATTTGCATCCAAAGACATGAAGAAAGTTAAATGTTTGTTTCCTGTTCTTGAATAATTGATAAGGAGTCACGCATTTTTCTTGATTGACCAAAGAAATTTTCTGAGTGTAGCATGCAGTATTTACAGCTTCTGCCCAATAATAAGTTGGTAACTTTGATTCTTCTACCATTGTCCTTGTAGCTTCAATAAGAGATCTATTCTTTCTTTCCACCACTTCATTTTGTTGTGGAGTCCTTGCTACTAAAAACTCATGCATGATCCCATTTTCTTCACAAAACATCCGCATTGCAGAAAACTCAGTTCCATTATCACTCATGATTGTAATATCCGGGATATCGTGTGTAATTATTTTATCAATAAATGATTTTGATGTAATTATTATGTGAATTTTGGTGAATTATCTGCTGATTGATAATAATATTTAGATGTACATATGTGATAAAATGTGAGTGTATTAATTTTATTATGTCCAAAATAAAATATAGATAATTAAGGATTTTTTCTGGTAATTTTTGGAATATTAAATGATTTTATATTGATTTATGAATTTATTAATTATTTTCTGAATAATTACAAAATTATTTTATAAAGCCGGGAATCGCCCAACCTCAACCGTTTTTACGTTTTTACAACCCGAAACTCTTCCGAAAACTCCTTCCTAACCTAATATGATCGTTCCGGACATTTTTCATGTTTTGACTTTTTCGATCCGGATTACGGTTTGACCCGTGCGCGGCCCGGCACAAGATTTTTGATACAATAATCATTTCGGTGAATCAACAAAACCCGTATTCTCGAAAGACGGGATAATATTACATTATTTCCGTATAAAGTGTTTTATAAAAAGCCCGGTTGGGATAATTATCCAATACAGGTATTAAATCAGATCGTTTTTTCAGTTACTTAGTGGCTAAGTAACTAATTTAACGATCCAAAACGATCCAGAATGAACCAATATTCCGTAATTATAAATAGCATATTTCTTATTTCATTTTATTCGTTTATTCATTTGGAACCAGTACGAATACAGTAAATACCGAGAAAAACCCTAGAAACCGATATGTTCCTGGGAATCAAATGCACAAACGAGGACGTTGCCGAACTCCGATTCAAGCGTGCGATATATCAAAACGAAGCTCTCGAAACACAGAATCATAATCAATCATCAGTTTTTACCGAGAAATCAAGGTATTTTTCTAATGTAATTATTTTAATTTGAATTAATTATGGATTAAAATATGAATTTTTGTTCTTGATGTTTTTGGTATGATTTGATGGCATAATCGTGTAGATTATTTCTTCCTGGTCATTTTGGTATATCATATGTTGGATTTTGAGCTTCACATCATATAGAAAATTATGTTTGATCTTCGAATTAATCAAATTAGGGTTTATAGCTATGAACAATTGTAATTGGATTTGGGCATTTCTGTTTGGCTGAATCTGGGTTGAAAGAAAGTACACCATCATGTAGATCGTGTGGAGAGGAGTCTCTTGAGGTTGGTTTGAGGTTCGAAGGATATCGGAAAGAGCTCGCCGGAAAACTCGAACCCGTCGGTTTCCGGCGGCTTTTCTTGGTGATTCACGAACATTCAGATCAAACCAACGACAGGATGATATTCAGGATAGTTGATTATTGAGTTCTGCAGTTTTTGGTACAATTCTGGGCACGAATGGCCGGCCGGCGATGTCATCGCCGGTGAAGTCGTCGGAGAAGATGACGGTGGGGGACATATTACAGTTAGGCCCCTGTTGTTTTCCAAAATCTCAGATTTCGTACTCAATTTTGCAACTGTTACACTTTCATTTTTGCGACCAAAACTGTGGCGCCCCAAAACCCGAGGTCAGGAGTCTTGGAAGCCACGCCATCTAAACTCACACAACTCACACTACAATATGTAAATACTCACGCTTCACGACCCCACACTTATCACACACACACTTACAGGTTATTTTCTTTGAAACGAACCATCATCACTAGAGTAATTTTATTACAACCCAAATATAAATAGTCTTACCGGGGAGTGACCTTTAGGTAAGGTTAGTCTGCCGGCCAAATATACATTTCTTGTTTCTTATCTTACATAAACCATACTTATAAATAAGCCGAACTATAAACAACTGAAAACTAATCCAGCTTATTCTGACTACTTGAGGTACAACACCAAAAAATCTACGGAACAGCTGGCCATTTCCTACCCGTTTCCTAGCCGTGGTTCTCATGGCAGGCATCTTGATTCACTGTTGTGTTGTGTCAATTTAAGAAAACAAGTGTGAGCTATAATGCTCAGCATAATAATGTACAGTATGGAAATGACTGTATGAAATCATCATATATTATATATATATTTTATTCGAAAATAGTTTTCCTTGGTGTTACACACCTTCTTACGAAAACAATTCTTTAAGGGGGTTTTTATAATCTGCGAATACCTTGATAGTATTCCCAACACCTAGGCTTGGGTTACGGTATTGCATCTCAATTCCAATTGGAAGAATTTGGACATTCACTGGAGCCACCGCATACGATGATCAGTCGTACTATGGAAATATTAACCTTTTCTACTAGTAGAAGGACGAAACTGTCATCTCTCAGGTATCACCCTGGCCGCATACGGGCTATGTGTCCTCATTTCGGGTATACACACACTTCGCAGGTCCATAGGTACATATTGTACCGTTTCCTACGGTACCAGTAGCCTATCGAATACACGAAGTACTTGGATTCTACCCCTCCCTTGCCCTTTAGGAAATCCTATCATGTCTTGAGAACTCGAACCACATCGAAGTTCCTCCAAGCGTTTTGCTTGTTGATAGGCATATGTTTACTGTATATATATATATATATATATATATGTACTTCCGAAAGTTTCGGAGGAAGTACTAAGGATGTGAGTTGACCGTTGTCAACTAGTAATCAATAAGGGGAAAAGTTTCTCCTTGAAACTATATTCAAAATATTAATAAATCGGGATAATATTCACCGACGAATTGAAATTATTCGAATGATACTTCTAAATCAGAAAGTATGTTTTATATCAGGATCTATGATTTTTAAATCAATAATAATCCTTTAATAAATAATAATTAATTAAATAATAGTCTATAATTAATTAAATGATAATTGATATTAATCATACCTCAAATGAGTTCACTCTCTAAAAGGTTTATTTAAAATAATATTCCTCAACGAGTTTATATCTACATAATTAATAATCTATAATAATTAATCGGTTTTGAATAAATAAATGTTGAAGTATATTACTCCTATAATAAAGGAATACTTATATAATATTTATTATCCGAACAATAAAATATAGTTGAGGGAATATGATCGTTGGAAAATCGTTTTAATAAAAGTTCGAGGTGTTTTAATGTTTCGTAAATGGATGATGAGTCCCTTTAAAACGTACTATTATGGACTTATACCCGTCCTATAATATCTCCGGAATGATTTACGGGTTTTATCTTAAATCCCGACCAATCCTCGGTCTTATATAATACGTCACGCCTAAAGCGAAATAACATTTCACGATATATACTTATCGTACAACATCGCTATATTATGCGAAAATTCAACAACTACGTATCATGGCAAACATGGTATTTAAGCGATGATAGTAAAACAATCCTTTCACAACACAACAGTAAAAATGGAGTTGGGTTTGTAAACTTGCCTGGAAATCTCTAGGTGGAGGATGCTCTAGGTTCCGCTCGGAAATCTATAACCATAAACACATTTCATTTTGTTAGGTTCCGTTCTAATTTATGGAAACTCGCACTCACGCGCTACTTACTATGCACCCTCTCAACTCATACTACCCTTAACATTTCTTTTAAGTCATAATCACATTATGGTTACTTCATTTTCCAAAGGATTCTTGCGGTTTCTACCCGCGCGGTCTCGGCTCCGACATTTTTATAAAATTGAAAAATCATTATTTTTACTTGAAATTTTTATGGAATTTAGGAAACTCAATATGTTACTTTCTGTAAAAATTTTATGATTTATGAATACGTTTAAGTCTATCCTTTATATTTTCAAAGTTCGTAATTCGTAGCAGTTTTTGTCGCGTAAATCACTTTTACTAAAATGACCATAACTTTTGATCCGTAAATCGAAATCAAGCGATTCAAGCGCCTAAACGATCCTTATAACATTTTCTATCCTAAAAAAGGTTATTTTTCAAGAATCTACGGTTTACAATTTCGGGACTTTCTGCAGAAACTTAAAGTTAAGGTTTGTTGGTTTTAACGAAGTTACGTTTACGATCGGGGTTTTGTTTACGCCCTAACTATCAACACAACCACCAAAAATCATCATATCATCATCAACACACAAAATCCTCTCAAGAACATCATGTTCTTGAGGAAATAACAACCAACCTTAAATCTACTTAACTTAATCATCAAGATTTCATCAATAACACTTAGTAAGCTAGGTTTACTACCTCATACTAAATGGATCTTAAAAATGAACCTTAAATAAAGTTGGGCCAAAGATTTTTACCTTTCTTGAAATCTTCAGATCTGTTCTTGAGGATGGTGGAGGCTTGGAAGTGCTTGGTATGATTTTTAGAACCTAAAACCACCATTGAAATCAAGAAACCAAAGAGAGGTTACTATTCACACTATTCACTAGTGAGTTTCTTGAATTTATTCCACCCATCAACCCTTGATAAAAAGAGATGAAAGAATTTTATTACCTTAGTTTAGTTGCTAGTAGGCTTGGGAATTAATTGGGTGATTTTACAAGATCTTGAACTTGGAGTTTTGAATTCCAATTCTCCCTTTTTCTTCAATATAGCCGAATGGAACAAAAATGGGGATGAGGGGTATTTATACTACTTGGTTGTTTCTCTTGGATGCTTGGATAGGTTGCTTCTTGGAAGGTGACTTTGATATCTTTGCAACTTGATTTTATTCTTCCTAGGATAGCATTCTAGGTTTATTTATTGTTACCAAATCCATGGACATATCTTTGTAGCTTGCTAGCTTACAAGCTAACTACAAGGTTAGCTTCTTAGCACACTATTTGCTAGCTAGCTTGGTCATCCTATGGTTAGCTCACTATTTGATGAAGTAACCATGGTTACTTCCTTACCATGGTTTAGTTAGTGCGTTATGTTTATTTAATCGTTTACGCGTTCGCTCGGTTACTTAAACATTCTCCGTAATACTTACTCGTAAGTGGTTCGCAATGTAATTCCTTTCGTATTTATTCCTTATATTTTTATTTATCCTACTTGAATATAAATCCGTAGGATTTTAATCTCGTAATTATATTATGATTCCCGTAATCCTCCATAAGTCGTAAATACGGTCGTTTTTCAAAGTTCGTTTTCTTCGAAAACTAATAGTATTTACATACACTCATTTGGTACGTATAGTCGTAATATTAATTCCGAAACTCATTTTCTCATGCACTACATAGTGTGGGCTCAAAATTTTTTCCCTTCTCAGGGTTACTATTCATCAAACATTTTACAAGGTCTTAAAAATTTGAGTTATTACAGTCTTCCCCTCTAACAAGGATTCCGTCCCGGAATCAATTAGAAATAAGTGGGGATATCTATTCCTCGCTGCATCTTCAAGTTCCCAAGTTGATTCCTCAACATTTTGATTTCTCCATAAGATCCTAACTAGCTTCACCGTTTTGTTCCTCAGCACTTGTTCTTTCTGGTCCATTATCCTTACTAGTTGCTCGATGTAGGTCAGGTCTGGTTGTAAATATACTTGCTCGTACTCTATTACATGTCGTGCATCGACATGGTACTTTCTCAACATGGACACGTGGAACACGTTGTGTACTTGTTGCAAATTAGGAGGCAAGGCGAGCTCGTAAGCTAGAGGTCCTATTCTCCTCAAAATTTCAAAGGGTCCTATGAATCTGGGACTCAGCTTACCTTTCTTTCTAAATCTCATCACTCCTTTCCACAGGGATACCATTAATAGCACATAATCTCCTACTTCATATTCCCTAAACTTCCTGGTCTGGTCGGCGTACTTCTTTTGTCTGTCCTGGGCTGCTACCAGTCTTTTTCTTATGAGTCCTACCATTTCTCTGGTCTGCTGGACTAACTCTGGTCCTAATATCTTGTGTTCTCCGACTTCGTCCCAACACAGGGGATAACGACATCTCCTCCCATAAAGAGCTTCATACGGGGGCATTCCTATGCTAGCGTGATAGCTATTGTTATAAGCAAATTCGATCAGGGGTAAGTGGTCATCCCCATTTCCTTTGAAATCAATGGCACACACTCGTAGCATATCTTCTAGGGTCTGAATAGTCCTTTCGCTTTGTCCATCGGTCTGGGGGTGGTAAGCGGTACTCATGTTTAGTCTGGTGCCTACACATTCCTGGAAGCTTCTCCAAAATCGGGAATTAAACCTCAGGTCTCTATCTGACACTATGGCTACAAGTACGCCATGTCTCACTACAATTTCCTTCAAGTAAATATCTACCAACTTGTCTACGGTGTACCTTTCGTTGATTGGTAGAAAGTGTGCGGACTTGGTCAGTCTATCAATGATAACCCATATAGCATCGTGATTGGTCTTTGTCCTTGGTAAGCCTGTCACAAAATCCATGGCTATATGCTCCCATTTCCATTCCGGAATTTCTAGGGGTCGTAATAGTCCACTAGGTCGCCGATGTTCCGCCTTCACTCTATGGCATGTCAAGCACTTGCTGACCCACTTTGCTACTTCTCTCTACATGTTAGGCCACCAATAATATTCCTTAAGGTCACGGTACATTTTCGTACTTCCTGGGTGGATTGAATATCTAGAGCTGTGCCCTTCATGCAGCAGCTCATCCTTCAATTCTTGCACATTCGGAATCCAAATCCGGGACGCATACCTCATGATCCCTTTCTCATCCTTCTCGCATCTCATTTCTTCACCGGTCAATGTCCCTTTTTCCTCACTCATCTTCTTTTCCTGACATACTCGTATCTTTTCAGTCAGTTCTGGTACTAGCTTAATCTCAAATAATCCTTCCGTTCCCTTACCGGTCACTCTCACGTCAATTTCCATCTTCTCAAATTCCTTAATCAACTCCTCCGATTTCATTATCATCTTGAGTCTTTCCTTCCTACTAAGGGCGTCATCCACCACATTGGCTTTACCCGGGTGATACAAAATTTCACAGTCGTAGTCTTTTATCAACTCTAACCATCTCCTCTGTCTCATGTTCAGTTCCTTTTGAGTAAAAATATATTTGAGGCTTTTGTGGTCAGTGTAGATCTCGCATTTCTCACCGTATAGGTAGTGTCTCCAAATTTTTAGGGCAAACACTATCGCTGCTAATTCTAGATCATGCGTAGGGTATCTGCTCTCATATTCCTTCAATTATCGAGAGGCATACGCTATAACTTTGTCGTGCCGCATTAGTACACATTCTAATCCTTTAAGCGATGTGTCGCTGTATATCACAAACTCTCCCTTTCCATCAGGAAGAGCGAGCACTGGTGCTGACACCAGTCTCCTTTTCAGTTCTTGAAAACTCTCCTCACATTTCTCTGTCCATACAAACTTTTCTGCCTTCCGGGTAAGTCTAGTCAGTGGACCGGCTATCTTAGCAAAGTCTTGCACGAATCTTCGGTAATATCCTGCTAAACCCACAAAACTCCTAACCTCTGTTGGGGTAGTTGGTCTTTCCCAATTGGATATCACCTCTATCTTGGCAGGGTCAACTAAAACTCCTTTGATACTCACCACATGTCCTAACAACTGAACTTCTCTCAATCAAAATTCGCACTTCTAGAATTTGGGATACAATTTCTCATTCCTCAAGATTTCTAAGACTATCCTCAAATGTTCTGCGTGTTCTTGCTCTGTCTTTGAGTAGATCAGAATATCATCGATAAAAACTATCACACATATATCCAGGTACTTTTTGAAATGTTCTGCGTGTTCTTGCTCTGTCTTTGAGTAGATCAGAATATCATCGACAAAAACTATCACACATATATCGAGGTACTTTTTGAACACTCTATTCATCAAATCCATAAAGGTTGCGGGTACATTGGTTAACCCAAACGACATAACTAAGAACTCATAGTGTCCATACCTAGTGCGAAAAGCAGTCTTCGGTATATCTTCCGGTTTGATTTTCAACTGGTGATATCCTATTCTTAAATCTATTTTGGAAAAATGTACAGCTCCTTTGAGTTGGTCGAATAGGTCATCAATTCTGGGAAGAGGGTACCTATTCTTAATAGTCAGCTTCTTCAGTTCTCGATAGTCTATGCATAATCTCATGCTGCCGTCCTTTTTCTTTACGAACAGTACTGGCGCTCCCCATGGCGACACACTGGGCCTTATCATTCCATTATCTAATAATTCTTGCAGTTGAGAAGCTAGTTCTTTCATCTCAACTGGGGCTAACCTATATGGGGGCTTGGATACTAGTGTCGTTCCTGGTGCTAACTCTATAGCGAACTCTATTTCTCGGTCAGGTAGTAATCCTGGTAAGTTTTCTGGAAATACATCCTCGAATTCGTTTACTATGGGTATGTCCTGTATATTGGGGACTTCCTTCTTGGTATCTATCATATAAGCCAAATAGGCCTCGTTACCTTTCCTTAATAATCTTTTTGCCTGAAGCATGGTCAGAAATTTCTAGTTATGTCGTTGACCTTTAAACACTACTTCTTTTTCATTCTGCACTCCTATCTTTACTTTCTTTCGTTCACAATCTATTTGCGCTCCGTTACTGGATAACCAATTCATTCCTAAGATTACATCAAATTCTCCTAATGCGAATGGGATTACGTCGACCTCGAAGATCTTCCCTTCTAATTTCAACTTGCATTTAGGGTGTACTTGATCTACAGGGATTATTTCTCTGTTTGCTATTTCCACTCACAATGTCTCACGTAAGGGTATGGCATTAAGTTTTAACTTTTTAGCAAAATCTTGAGATATAAAAGACTTGGTTGCTCCAAAATCAAATAGGACATTTGCATGTTTGGAATTTAACAAAAGGGTACCTGCTATCACGTCAGTGTTTTGGACAGCATCCCGAACAGTCATGTTGAAGGTCCTAGTAGCTGGGGGTCGGTTGGATGCAGCTTTGCTCATCCCTGAGGCTGGGGGTTTCAACATTGTGTAATCCTTCTTCATGTGTCCTACCTTTCCACATTGGAAACACGTTACAATAGACCGGGTGCAGCTGTTGGCAAGGTGTCCGATTTGGTCACACCGGTAACATCTCGGAGGGGCTCTTGTCTGGGTACACACTCCAAGGTGCCTCTTCTTACAGGTTTGACACTCTGGTATTGGGGCACGTGGTTGGCTATGAAATGTTGCCCTAGATTGTCCGCCACCTTGGCCAACGCTCTAACTCGGGGCCTTTCTGAATCCGGGGCCTCGTGCAGGTTGGGACACCACTCCCCTGACGAACCTGCTTGGAAGGCTCCTGTTCCCGGTTCCTATCCCTTGACTTCCTATCTTCCTTTTCCTATTTTCCTTTTCTTTCACAATCTGCTCAATGCCAGCTTCAACAATCGAGGCTTTCTGTACTAAGGTGGCATAGTCTGTCAGCTCTAACACTGCTACTCGGTTATGTATCCACTGTTTCAGACCAAGATGAAACCTTCGCGCTTTCTTTTCTTCGGTATTCACAAACTCAGGCACAAATCTAGACAACTCAGTAAATTTGGCCTCATATTCTGCCACAGTCATCTTATCCTGTTTCAACTCCAAAAACCTAATTTCCATCCGGGTTTCCATAAACCTAGGGAAGTACTTGTCTAAGAACAGTCAGGTAAATCTATCCCATGGAATCACAACATCTGTTTCTAGATTTCGTTTGGACTCCCACCAGTAGTTAGCTTCTCCTTTCAGCATGTAAAAAGCGAAAATGGTCTTATGTTGTTCCTCAACACCTAGTATTTCGAAGGATTTTTCTATTTCTTTGAGCAAGGCCCGTGCTTCAACGGGGTCGGCAGATCCTAGAAACTCTGGGGGTTTGAGAGATTTGAAGGCTCTAAAGGCAGTAGCTGCAGTCTATTGGACAGCATGGGGATATGGTGGAATAGGATGTTGGTTCAGATTTGCTCTTAGCAGTTCCATAAATTCATTCATGGGGTTCCCTCCCTGATGGGTATCCTCAGCCTCTTCTTCTACATATTCTTCCTCATCATATTCATTATAGTCTAGGTCTTCTTCACTTTCCTCATTTACTACTTAGTCACCTCGTTATTGGTTAACGGATTCTGCGGGCTGTGCCCTGGTTCCTCTTCTACGGGGTGGCATTGTTTTGGTAATGAAAAATGGTCAACATAATCGTAATTATAACAGTTGAGTTATTTATTCATATGTAAGCATGTCATTTATTATCTAATAGGTTTTATAAAGTGCAATAATATAAAACATCATTTCTTAATAACTGTTTAGATATATATTAATAAAATCTCCCATTTATATCTTGGGGATGAAACAACTAGCTGAGTTCATACATGCTTGATTACAATCTATCACTACTAGTTCTGAATACTGAAATGAAAATACATAAGTCGTGTACCCTGAAGGGCTAGGAACGCTATCTACTACTAGATATCCTATCAAAATTGGTGACAAGTCACCCAGCCTCCTTCAAGGTCTACATCTAGTCACTAGTCTCTCAGTCATTATCACTGCGAGTGAGGTCACGCACCCTCCTCATCGCTCCTGCAATCATCATCTCTGCATCAACTACCGGGATGTATCCTCCCACTGATGCCATCTCATCTGAACCTTGGTACGGAGCTCGATCCCATCGATCTCTCTACGGGCTATGGCTGGGGAAGCAGCTCTAAAATCTCATGGGTATCCTAGTCGGGTGGCTCTCTCAGCTGTCAGTGTTTGGCGTAACTCCACAATGTGAGCAGATGCCGCAGTGATCTCAGTATTAAGCTGACCCACTATCCAGTCGTGTACGGCTACATGCATGGTCGCCGGTGGCGGTAGGGGTGAATCTGGGTCGCTAGAGGATATGTCATGGACCTCATAGAACTGTGCGCGTATCGCCTCCTCATAATCATCATCAGTATAGGACATAGGGCTCTGGATCCCTGGGGGTGGTGTAGGAGAGCGAATAGCCTGGTGTGGGTACATCTCTACATCTCTCCATACTACGCCATTAGCTACGGTGACAGGAAGCTCAGTCTCCTCCTCTAGGACATCCTCAGTAGGGTCATCATCTGAATCATCAGTGGGTGGGATCTCTGGCTCGGGAATAGGGTCACGCTCAGGAATCATGACATCATTAACAAGATCAACCTCCCTCCTAGGCTCCACTGGTACCTGACACAATAGGCAAGGTGTTACTAACTTAGAGTTGGAATTCCCTTAAGGGTAAAATAGTCAAGACTACCCGTGTAGCCCGACGATGAACTCGACTTGAGCTCTAATTAATTGTTTTATTATTCTTAGGTCTAAGTATTTTATATCCTATCGTTTCCAAGATTTGATAACCTAAGGCTCTGATACCATTTCTGTGGCACCCCAAAACCCGGGGTTAGGAGTCTCGGAAGCCACGCCATCTAAACTCACACAACTCACACTACAATATATAAATACTCACGCTTCATGATCCCACACTTATCACACAAACACTTACAGGTTATTGTCTTGGAAACGAACCATCATCACTAGAGTAATTTTATTACAACCCAAATATAATTAGTCTTACCGGGGAGTGACATTTAGGTAAGGTTAGTCCGCCGGCCAAATATACGTTTCTTGTTTCTTATCTTACATAAACCATACTTATAAATAAGCCGAACTATAAACAACTGAAAACTAATCCAGCTTATTATGACTACCTGAGGTACAACACCAAAAAATCTACGGAACAGCTGGCCATTTCCTACCTGTTTCCTGGTTGTGGTTCTCATGGCAGGCATCTTGATTCACTATTGTGTTGTGTCAATTTAAGAAAACTAGTGTGAGCTATAATGCTCAGCATAATAATGTACATTATGGAAATGACTGTATGAAATGATCATATATTATATATATGTTTTATTCGAAAATAGTTTTCCTTGGTGTTACACACTTTCTTACGAAAACAATTCTTTAAGGGGGTTTTTATAACCTGCGAATACCTTGATAGTAATCCCAGCACCTAGGCTTGGGTTACGGTATTGCATCTCAATTCCAATTGGAAGAATTTGGACATTCACTGGAGCCACCGCATACGATGATCAGTCGTACTACGGAAATAGTAACCTTTTCTACTAGTAGAAGGACGAAACCGTCATCTCTCGGGTATCACCCTGGCCGCATACGGGCTATGTGTCCTCATTTCGGGTATACACACACTTCGCAGGTCCATAGGTACATATTGTACCGTCTCCTACGGTACCAGTAGCCTATCCAATACACGAAGTACTTGGATTCTACCCCTCCCTTGTCCTTTAGGAAATCCTATCATGTCTTGAGAACTTGAACCACATCGAAGTTCCTCCAAGCGTTTTGCTTGTTGATAGGCATAGCTTTACTGTATATATATATATATGTATATATATATACTTCCGAAAGTTTCGGAGGAAGAACTAAGGATGTGAGTTGACCGTTGTCAACAGGTAATCAATAAGGGGAAAAGTTTCTCCTTGAAACTATATTCAAAATATTAATAAGTCGGGATAATATTCACCGACGATCTGAAATTATTCGAATGATAATTCTAATTCAGAAAATATGTTTTATATCAGGATCTATGATTTTTAAATCAATAATAATCCTTTAATAAATAATAATTAATTAAATAATAGTCTATAATTAATTAAATGATAATTGATATTAATCATACCTCGAATGAGTTCACTCTCTAAAAGGTTTATTTAAAATAATATTCCTCAACTAGTTTGTATCTACATAATTAATAATCTATAATAATTAATCGGGTTTGAATAAATAAACGTTGAAGTATACTACTCCTATAATAAAGGAATACATATATAATATTTATTATCCGAACAATAAAATATAGTTGAGGGAATATGATCGTTGGAAAATCGTTTTAATAAAAGTTCGAGGTATTTTAATGTTTCGTAAATGGACGATGAGTCCCTTTAAAACATACTATTATGGACTTATACCCGTCCTATAATATCTCCGGAATGATTTTCGGGTTTTATCTTAAATCCCGACCGATCCTCGGTCTTATATTATACGTCACGCCTAAAGCGAAATAACATTTCACGATATATACTTATCGTACAACATCGCTATATTATGCGAAAATTCAACAACTACGTATCATGGCAAACATGGTATTTAAGCGATGATAGTAAAACAATCCTTTCACAACACAACAGTAAAAATAGAGTTGGGTTTGTAAACTTGTCTGGGTATCTCGAGGTGGAGGATGCTCTAGGTTCCGCTCGGAAATCTATAACCATAAACACATTTCATTTTGTTAGGTTCTGTTCTAATTTACGGAAATTCGCACTCACGCGCTACTTATTATGCACCCTCTCAACTCATACTACCCTTAACATTTCTTTTAAGTCATAATCACATTATGGTTACTTCATTTTCCTAAGTATCTTGGGTTCATTCTCATTATCGTCGTCGGCTCCGCTTAAGGATTCTTGCGGTTTCTACCCGCGCGGTCTCGGCTCCGACATTTTTATATAATTGAGAAATTATTTTTTTTACTTGAAATTTTTATGAAAGTTAGGAAACTCAATATTTTACTCTCTGTAAAGGTTTCATGATTTATGAATACTTTTCACTCTATCCTTTATATTTTCAAAATTCGTAATTCGTAGCAGTTTTTGTCGCGTAAATCACTTTTACTAAAATGACCATAACTTTTGATCCGTAAATCGGAATCAAGTGATTCAAGCGCCTAAACGATCCTTATAATATTTTATATCCTAAACAAAGGTTATTTTTCAAGAGTCTACAGTTTACAATTTCGGGACTTTCTGCAGAAACTTAAAGTTAAGGTTTGTTGGTTTTAACGAAGTTACGTTTACGATCGGGGTTTTGTTTACGCCCTAACTATCAACACAACCACCAAAAATCATCATATCATCATCAACACACAAACTCCTCTCAAGAACATCATGTTATTGAGGCAACAACAACCAACCTTAAATCTACTTAACTTAACCATCAAGATTTCATCAATAACACTTAGTAAGCTAGGTTTACTACCTCATACTAAATGGATCTTAAAAATGAACCTTAAGTAAAGTTGGGCCAAAGACTTTTACCTTTCTTGAAAGCTTGAGATGTGTTCTTGAGTATGGTGGAGGCTTGGAAGTGCTTGGTATGATTTTTGAACCTAAAACCACCATTGAAATCAAGAAACCAAAGAGAGGTTACTATTCACACTATTCACTAGTGAGTTTCTTGAATTTATTCTACCCATCAAACCTTGATAAAAAGAGATGAAAGAATTTTCTTACCTTAGTTTATTTTCTAGGAGGCTTGGGAATTAATTGGGTGATTTTACCAGAGCTTGAACTTGGAGTTTTGAATTCCAATTCTCCCTTTTTCTTCAATATAGCCGAATGGAACAAAAATGGGGATGAGGGGTATTTATACTATTTGGTTGCTTCTCTTGGATGCTTGGATAGGTTGCTTCTTGGAAGGTGACTTGATATCTTTACAACTTGATTTTATTCTTCCTAGGATAGCATTCTAGGTTTATTCCTTGTTGCCAAATCTATGGACATATCTTTATAGCTTGCTAGCTTACAAGCTAACTACAAGGTTAGCTTCTTAGCACACTATTTGCTAGCTAGCTTGGTCATCCTATGGTTAGCTCACTATTTGATGAAGTAACCATGGTTACTTCCTTACCATGGTTTAGTTAGTGCGTTATATTTATTTATTCGTTTACGCGTTCGCTCGGTTACTTAAACGTTCTCCGTAATACTTACTTGTAAGTGGTTCGCAATGTAATTCCTTTCGTATTTATTTCTTATATTTTTATTTATCCTACTTGAATATAAATCCGTAGAATTTTAATCTCGTAATTATATTGTGATTCCCGTAATCCTCGATAAGTCATAAATACGGTCGTTTTTCAAAGTTCGTTTTCTTCGAAAACTAATAGCGTTTACATACACTCATTTGGTACGTATAGTCGTAATATCAATTCCGAAACTCATTTTCTCATGCACTACATTGTGTGGGCTCAAAGGTTTTTCCCGTCTGTAAGGGTTACTATTCATTAAACGTTTTACAAGTTCTCAAAAATTCGAGTTATTACAAAAACGTTTTAAAATCTTACACTTTACCCCCAGAATTAATATTTTCAAAAATTATTTTTATTTATTTAATTTAATTCCAAAAATTCAGTATTTGACTTCTGAAAATTATTTAATTACAAAATAAATCTTAATTATTTAATTAATTAATTTTAGTTAATAATTAATTATTTAATTAGTCAATTAATTTAAATATTAATTTATTAATTAATTTAATTATTTATTAATTGATTTTAATTGATTATTTAATTAGATTTAATTTTTTAAAATTGATTTAAAAATTTTGAAATATAGTTTCGAGCTTCAAAATATTATTTAAAATTACTTTCAAGGCCCGATAATTATTATAAAATTATTTTAAGGCCAGATTCGGGTGTTCGAACCCTATTATTTAATTATAAAGTGATTCAGAGTCCAATTTTAATTCCGAAAAATGTTCAAAAATTCGTATTAAATACCTGGAAAATTATTTTGACCCCGAATCTTCTTTGATAAATTATTTGGATTGAATATCTTACATGCTATGTTTCTGTTATAACTTTTAATCCGTACATCGGATTTGGGTGAAACGTAGGGTGGATAGAAGCTTGTATCGAATAGAATGAGTTGAGAAATAGTATTGATAAGTATATGTGGTGTTTAACAGAGGAAGCGAGATGTAGAAAGGGAAAACAGGTAGTCAGTGAGTGGGAATCAATTGATAAATGCTAGTAAAGTGAAAGCGAATCGATAAGGCAAGTGTTTCTTTTCCTCTTGATTATTGCAAGTATTTTGGAACGTTCTTCAATGTGTTACAATTACTTTAAACGGTTATTATTCTATAATGCAAGTAGTTTAAAGTACTTAACCTAAACCCTGAATCTTATTGATCTTGAGCCATAAGCCTGTTTCTTCAATAACCGTTGATTGTTGAATTCACATATACAAGCCACACCTATACGATACTACTCCATAAATACATACCCACCACATACTGATCCATGATAAAAAATTGCTTATCATACCAACCCTTATACCTTGTGTAACAGAAGACCAATTCTTGTAACTCTTGAACCCTTAGGTCTTCCATTTTCTGATTCTTTCTTTGTTGAAACCCAACCTTCATGATATCCTGGTTATTTCATGAGATTACAGATCATCCTACATTTCAAAATAAAAATTGTTTATGATTCAACTATTGAGTTACATTGTTTATCGTATTGTGATTCTAGAATTGAATTATTCTAGAATTGAATTATTTTTGAATATAGACCAAATTCGTGGTCAAACCAGATTCGTGGTCGGACCAGATTCGTGGTCCCAGTAGGCCAATGTGTGCCTTGGATCTAGTATATATAGAGCAAAGCTGGGAGCCTTGCTCGGGGTTAGTGCGTGACTGATCACCAGCCTAACCTTGGTTTTTAAAATAAAAATGAATATCCAAGTCTAATCATTTCTTAGCAGTAAACTTGATTCCTTATATCATTTCAATTAATCAATGTTAATCTCAGTTATTGTATTTGTGACTTGCTGAGCTAGTTAGCTCACTCTTGCAAAATTGTTTATATTCTTTTCCAGTAAAAAAGGAAACTGATGGTAGCGAGGATCCCCAGATAAGTGTGCGAGCTAGGTATCCAGGTTGAATTGGAATAGACTAGCAGAGGATGTTGGCTTGGTTATGTTAATAGTTTGTAATAAAGTTGAAACTTCCAATGTAAGACAAATAAACTGGGTTTTGGTACGTTTGTGTAACAAATAAGAATGTGGCTTGTGGACATACTTTAAACTGTTTCGATCCGTGGATTATGGTAAGTAGGGTCATTGCATACCTATATATTATTATATTCAGAAGAGGTTTAATATGGTGCGTATTGTGGGCCCCAAACTTCTATCCCGGGTTTGGAGGGCGTTACAATGATTCTTCTAACTTTGAGATCAGGATGATTGTTTACTAGCCTTATATGATTAATAATGATTTCACTAGCTTCATCTTTAGATTTGAGGAAATATGTCCAAGTGAACTTTGAGAAATCATCCATAATTACTAGGCAATATCTTTTCCTTGAGATTGACAACACATTGACTAGTCCAAATAAGTCCATGTGCAATAGTTGTAGTGATTCTTCAATTGTAGATTCAAGATTCCTTTTGAATGATGTCTTGATTTGTTTTTCCTTTTGACATGCATCACACAATCCATCTTTTAAGAACTCAACTTGAGGAATGCCTCTTACTAGGTCTTTCCTGACTAATTCATTCAAAGTCTTGAAGTTCAAATGAGACAGCTTCTTGTGCCATAGCCAACTTTCATCTTGACTTGCTTTACTGAAAAGACAAGTGATAGAATCTGCATTTGATGAGTTGAAGTCAGCTACATACACATTTCCTTTTCTTACTCCAGTGAGAACCACTTTGTTGTTCTTCTTGTTTGTAACAACATAGGCTTTGGAATTGAAGGTTATAGAGTTGCCTTTGTCACATAGCTGGATGACACTCAAAAAATTTTGTTTGAGTCTATCCATTAGAGCAACTTCTTCAATGATGACATTTTCCTTATAAATATAGCCATATCCCACAGTATACCCTTTGTTGTCATCTCCAAAAGTAATTGGGCCAGCTCTCTCCTTAAACTCAGTGAGCAGGGTAGAGTCTCCAGTCATGTGCCTTGAGCATCCACTATCTATATACCACAGACTCTTTCGATTTCCCTGCACACATCAAAATCAAATCAAGTGGATTTTGGTACCCAAGTTTCCTTGGGTCCTGCCTTGTTAGCCTTCTTTTTAGGTTTCTTGGGCTTTTCCTCACTTGACTTAGGTGGTTGAGATTCAACCTTAGTCATTAGAGGAGGGCTTTGAAAACCATTCATAATTGCAGAATTATCATGCACAGGTTGGTAACATGAAATGGCATATTATGTGCAAACATGTTATTCCAGTATGACATGCTAAATGGCATTTGAGGCATATTGAATGCAGCATAGTAAGGATTTTGTGCAAATGGCATATTAGCAAATTGTGCATTCAAATTTTGTGCATGCATAACATTTATAGGTATTGTGGGCATGTTGGGAAATGAGGGAAGTGCATACATGGGTGCAGGCATAGCAAATTTGCAATTAACAGATGAATGATTAACACTACCACACTTAACATAGATTTTTCTAGGTGCATATTTATCAGGTGTATAATTTTTATGTTTGTTAATTTCTACTTTCCCATTCTTGTTGTTTTTCCTTTTGGAGTCTGTCTTGACATCAGTTTTCTCCAATTTGTCATTCAGTTGCTTCATTGAACACATTCACTCTTTTGTTCTCCTTGAATTGACTTGATTCTCCTGTAACAAAGTTCTTGGAAACTGATCCATATTTCTTATTGAGTTTAGTTAGCTTGGCTTTGCTAGTTGGCTTCTATTCTTTCAATGGATGGGCATCCTTGTTTTTCAACAGATAGTTTCTTTTGTCTTTCGACAGATAAACTTCATCATCCATTGATTCCTCATCCGTTGATAAGCCTTCTACTAACTCAGGATCCAGCTTCTCCTTTCTCTTTTTCCAGGCTTCTTCATAGAATAATTTTATTCCTTAAACTTTAGCAATTTACACATGTACATTTCTTGATGACTTCCAATCCTTGATTACCTTTTGCTCTCGTTCAAGCTGCTTTCTAAAAATTTCCTCTTTCTTTAAAGATTCAGTTAATTCATCTTTTACAATCTTACACTCTATCTTCAGTTTCTCAAACTCAACAAATTGAGTTTCTAACACAGTATTCCTCTCACTTAAAAACAAATTATTATCTATAATTTTTGTGTTTTCTTTAGTGAGTGGTTAAAGTGTAACACACAAGTGATAAAATTCTGGTGACATGTCATTTATAGAATCATTACACTCATCTTTATAAAGGTGTGCTAGATTAGTAGTGATTACCTAATTTCTTGAAGAATTGACCTCTGCTTCATCTAATTTGGCTGTTAGAGCTAGGTTGACATAGCTTGTTTCTTCATCTTCATCTACTGCATCAGCTGCCCAGTCATTTTCTTGAGTAAGGAAAGCCCTTTCCTTTTGTTTGAGCAAATCGAAATATTTTTTTTTGTAATCCACAACCTCAAACTTTCTTTTCTCAGAATCAGGCTTTCTGCATTCATTTGCAAAATGACCAATCAAGCCACATTTGAAACACTTGAATTTAGATTTATCCACCATATTTCTATTTGGCTTGGTTGCTCCAAAATTCCTTTTAAATTTGAGCTTGGAAATTTTCTTGATAGGAAAGCTAGATGCTCATCTATATCCTCCATTTCATCCTGACTATGATGATCTTCATGCTCAGCCATTAGCCATTTTCCTTTGCCTTAACAAACCCTTGAGTTTGGTGCAGATTCAACAGCTTCAACCTTCATCTCTTTCACTCTCTCTTGTTCAGCTACCAATGCAATAGATCATCCCTTCTTCCTTCCTTTCTCCAACTGCTCATCTTGTTCCAACTCAAGCTCATAAGTTTTTAGAATGCCATACACTCTCTTCAAAGTAAACTCCTTATAATCTTGAGAGTTTCTAAGAGAGACAGTCATAGGCTTCCAGTCTTTTGATAGAGATCTAAGGAATTTCATATTAGATTTTTTTGTCTGGTAGATTCTTCCATGCAGCTTCAGTGTATTTAGTAGTTTTTGAAACCTACTAAAAATGTCACTTAAAGATTCACTATCTTCACAATGAAAGTGCTCATACTACTGGATTAGAAGTTGCATCATATTATCCCTCACATGTTCTGTTCCATCACATATGATTTGAATTGTATCAAAAATGTCCTTAGCAGATTTACAGTTGATGACATTGTCAAACATATCTCCATCAAGACCATTGAACAGAATGTTCATAGCCTTTTTATCTTTGGCACTTGCTCAATGTCTTCATTCAACCATTCTGATTATGGCTTTGGAATGCTTTGGTCATTTCCTAAAGCTCCTTAAACATCTGTAGCAGCTCTTCGAGGAATATAAGGGCCTTTCGCAATACAATCAACATACCTTTCATCTTGAGAGAGAAGATGCAGGTGCATTTTTACCTTCCAATGGTGATAGTTGTCTTTATCCAGAAAAGGGATCTTCACTCTAACATCCTTCCTACTCATGTTGTTAGTTGTTTTGATCTTTAAACTCTTAGTGTGTCAAGAGCTTTCTCTGACACCAATTGTTATTCCCAAACAATCTAACAATAGAATTATAGGATGGTTAAATGTAATTATTGGTTTCTTCTGGAAACTAAAAAAACTCTTTACCAAAATATATATATGTTTGATTATGCAAGTGTGTGAAAATGGAATATATATGTATTCAAGTCACAAAGTAATTAAACACAAAGATTTTAAAACTTTTTAGTTGATTGATCTTTTCCACCAGAGATATACATTGATTGAGAACCCTGTGATGCAAGAATGCACACAACTGCTTACACGTAAAGTTACAAAGAAAGAACATAGAAATTCCTAACAAATGTAGCTTTTTTCTGTTTCTCAGTTTAATCGACATTTTTATCTACTTGCTACTCTTGGTTTATATATCAAGTTACATATAAAAAAGGCAAACATATAAAACAAAATGTCTAAGTCTAATCACATGTTTATTCATCTCTCTATCCAGCATCTTTGTATTTCTTCAAGTAAGCGTGGAAATGGAAATGCTTCTTTGTTCACATAAACCTGCAAATAGGCTGCCACATTCCTTTTGTATACAATCAACCCATGTGACTGTCATGTTACTCTCAACTGTTATTTGAATTTGTTATCTGTCGAGACTTTGTAGATTATCCGATGAGTCTCTATTGGATCAGCCGTTGAGAGTATCTTGAGTCATCCATCGAAGCCTTGTAGAATCATCCGTTAAAAGTATTTCCATTGCAGTTGACACAATTTCATTTATATAAAATTACAAGGTATCTAATTTTACAATTAGCTAACCTATTTTGCATATCATTCTAGTAGTCAACATGACTTAAAATATCCTACAACCTCTAATTCTTGAAGACATTACAGTATACAGGAATGTGCTACAAAAACTTATTTAAACATAAGCTACTCTTTCAACGGATGACAAAGAAAGATTATCCATTGAAAGTTAAAAACACACTTAATTAAATCTACTAAGGTGTTTTTGTGAAATATCATCAAGCCTACAACATATTCCTAACATAAGTACGTTGATGTAAGGTACCATTTTATTAGAGAACATGCTGCAAATGGTACTATTGAGCTTGTTTCTGTTCCAAGAAAATAACAGTTAGATGACATTTTCACTAAACTTTTGGATAAAGCAACTTTCAACAGACTTGTAAGTGAAATTGGAATGTTAAATTCTTTATCCTAAATGCAAGAACTCATCTAACATGTTGTAGTAGATTAATTCTTGATAAATCAAATTAAATTTGATTTAATTAGGAATTAACTAGAATATGATTTATAAATATTTCAGAATTCTCTGTATATTTATTTTTCCAGCCAACTTGGAATTTGTCTAATTCTAAGAAAAACTGTCCAAATGTTAGTTCACATTATTAATTTGTAAAATTAATATAAGACAAGTTCAAGAAAGATCAAAAGTATGTAGAGAACTGAGTTCTCGAAAAGTCTAAATGACTTATCGATAAGTCACTAATTGACTTCTCGATAGAGTTCTCGATAAGTCTTTTTCATGACTTCTCGATAGACTTCAACTTGCACAATATTGGATAACGGAGAGGCTATACGGGCTCACTTCTTCACTTCTCCATTCCTTTGAGTTATAAGGTTTGAAGTGAGCCGAGGTGACCAGGTCATCTCTCATCATGCAATTCTAGATTTATTATGGATAAAGACTCATAAATTATTGAGTTATTTAAAAATCTTGGGGCCGATAAGGGACCTTTCTATAATCACGGGAAGAAATGAGGAGATGCGGTGAGATTTTAGGAAAGGTGTGAGTTCGGACGAGATTTATGTGATTGATTGGCTGAAGACCTGACTGAGATATTGGCTTGGGCTGCATGGATAAAAAACCATAATTATGGCCTATTAACTTTTTTTCCAAGAACTACATGAGGCTTGATCGCTATAAATATGGTACGGAGGCACTTATTTGAGATGTGAATTGACATTTGAAAAATAGTAAAATAAAGAACCGATTCTTTATTCATTTATTGGGGAGTCATCATATAAACCTAGCCGCCGCCACAAACAACCTTCCTCCGTTAAAAACCACCCCTAGATTTTTATTCCGGTTAAGAACCATTAAAACACTATTGTACCAAATTCTCCCTACAACAATTGGCGCTAGAAGGAGGGGTTTTACATATAAGGGAGAAGGATGTTTAGATCAAAGAGACACAGGGGGTGAGAGTCTAAAAGGTGGGAGTAAGAAAAATGAGAGGGCCAATGTGACGCTATAATGACTGGGATTTTTGTGACATATATATTTGAATAAAATATAGTTTTGAGAAATAATTGTGGATTATGTGGACTTATGTGAGTATAAAATATTAAGTTATATAATTTTGTGGTAAATGTGAAATTCTGTAAAATAGTATTAAGGAATGGGAAAATCCTCGTTCCAGTTTGATGAGTCAGCTAAGGGCTTAAGCTGTATTTTGTCGGGCCGTCAGGTAGAACGGGACCCGCAGTGTGAAAGAAGGATTTAATAAAAAGGGGTTAAGAATAATAATATTTGTGGATTATATTATGATATGATAAATATTGAGTCCTCTGTGTGTTTCTGTGGTTTGGATTCATAATTGAGAAAGTTATATCGTTATATGAATTATCGGGTATTTGTTACTCGTGTAATCAACTATCAAAAAGGGGAATAATGTGTTTAAGTGTACCAATGTGGAATATGGTTAATGTTATTATATGGATGTATGTTATTCTAAAGTTACGAGTATGAATCTGTGATTCATGAGTTTTAAACTATTTTTGAGAGGATTTATTTGATTAAAATAAGGATTATCTGATCCTTATATATATTTTATAAATTATTAAAATATGATCAAGGTACGAAATTTGTTTTATTATCTCTATAATAATTCCAAATACTTTTTAAAAATGAGACTTGAATTTATTATGATGTCTTGATATTTTAAAATGATTTTTCAAAGTCTATTTACATTATTGGGGGATTTCTTTGTAAAATACATAAAAATTAATTCGTCCGCTCAAAAATTATTCTGAAAATACGTGGAGAGAACTAATTTTATGTTCTTTGATTTAAAAATATAATTGTGGCACCTTTTGTTGTAAAAGCAAATATATATTATTCAAAGCAAGAAAAATAGAATGTTGTATAAAAGTAAAAATCAGAAATTATTTTATTTGTGCAAGGACAAAAATGCCCCTTCCATATATATATATATACTCACCTCCCCTTCCTTTTTTTTATTCTCCCTCCTGGTTGTCTCTCTCTCTCGACTCTCTCTCTCTCTCTCTCTCTCTCTCTCTCTCTCTCTCGGTAACTTCCCTCTTCGATATCTCTCTCATATCTCTTCAGTTTTCGATTCTAAACCCATATTCATGGTGGGTTTTTCTTCCTCTACGTCATAAATGCATGTTGGTATCCTTGAGTTTTTGGAAAATTCAAATCCGAGTTTAGTTCAGCTTTTCATGAATTCATTTGGGATTGTGATTCTTGTGATGATTTCTGTGATTACATGCTTATTTGAGGATTAAAAACTTGATTATGGGTGGAGTTCGGTTGGAAACCCCGAAACGGGGCACCACCGTACTTCTCCGCCGTTGGTGATGAACCACCGGTGAGCCAACAGGGACAATGATGTTCATGAGTCCGAGCTTTATTCAAAATTTTTATGTGCATGTCGAAGTGTTTGTGTAATTTGAATTTTATGAATTTGGGTTTATAAGTTTTGGATTGAGTTATGTGATGAATTCGATTTATAAATTTCATTTATGAGTTTTTTATTCGAATTAGGATTGGTTTATCATTTAAAAGTTTGCATGCCAAGTTTGTATGAATGCATGTCGATTTTTGGTTCAAAAATCCCATGTGAAGCTTCGGGTTGTTTTTGAAAATTAGTTCGAATTATTTGATAAGTTCTATTGATATAATGTTACTCATTAGTTTGGTTTGAAATTAGGTTTGGGCTTGATTTAAGAGTATGCATGTATGGAATGTGAGTTTTGATTACAAAATTTGACTTAGAATTCTGTTGTGCATATATTGTGTACTTGATGATTTCATAAACAAAACATCTAAGTAGATTTTACTTAGTGAAATTATGTAGCACTCGACGGATAAGAATTATAGTCCCGACGGATGAATAACTTATTATCCATCGAGTGGGTATCTTATGTAATAATAAGTTTGTAGCACAGTTATGTATGCACCTTTGTATAGAATCTGTAGTAGCATATAAGTCATGTTGACTTTAACTAGATATGCAGAATAGGTTGATTAATTGTACATAATTGATGTCTTGTAATTCTGCATAAGTGATATAGAGTCAAGTGCCAAAATAGCTACCGACGGATGCTTAACAAAGCCATCGACGGATGATCAAATGACTATCAACGGATGTTTAATATAGCAGTCGACGGATGATCGATTAAATCATCAACGAATGTTCTGAAAGTCGACGGATGATCATATGAAGAATTCAAACAGCAGTTGAACAGTGAAAGCTGACACACAGCCGTCGAGATGTATACAAACACACTGTGGAAGCCCATTAACTGGGTAATAGAGGACGAAAAGCAGCAAAGCTTAAGACTGTTAGATTTTATATTTGTTCAGTCTTTTTGACTTTGTAATCTTGGTATTATACAAACCAAGAGAGTAGCAAATAGAAAAATAACTGAGATAGCTGAAAAACACAAAAACAGAGAAATCTTTGTAAGCGGAATCTTTAGCATTTCCTGTATTCTCAGTAGTTTCATTTGTAAGCAGCTGTGAGCATTTCTACACACAGAGTCCTCTCGATATATTATATATATCTCTGGTGGAATTGTTTAAATCCACCAAAAAGTTTTTAAAGACTCTTGTTTTTAATTACTTATGTTTTGATTCAATTAAGTTTACATTCCGTATTGTGCTAATCAAAACAAATATATCTATAATTGAGTTGAACATTTTTATTTCAAGAAAAAGGTTCAAGAATTCCATTCAACCCCCCTTCTGTAATTCTTTCTATAATTATTAAGGGACTAACAATTGGTATCAGAGCAAGCTCTTAATCTACAAAGAGTTTAAAGATCAAAACAATTCAACAAGATGAACAAGAAAGATGTTGGAGTCAAGATTCCTTTTCTTGATAAAGATAATTACCATCATTGGAAGGTAAAGATGCATCTTCATATGCTTTCTCAAGATGAGGCCTATGTGGACTGCATAAAAAGAGGCCCTCATGTTCCAATGAGAGCTGTAACAGGAAACGAGCCATCTGTTCCAAAGCCAAGGCATGAATGGTCTGATCCTGACATTGAACAAGTCAGGAAAGATAAAAAGGCTATGAACATTCTGGTCAATGGTGTTGATGCAGATATGTTTGATAACATAATCAACTGCAAAACTGTCAAGGAAGTTTGGGACACAATACAGATAATTTGTGATGGCACTGAGCAAGTAAGAGAAAATAAAATGCAGCTCCTGATTCAGCAATATGAGCACTTTCACAATGAAGAAAGTGAGTCACTCACTGACATTTTTAGTAGATTCCAAAAACTACTAAATGCTCTTAAGTTGCATGGAAGAGTCTATCAGACTAAAGACTCCAATTTGAAATTTCTCAGATCTCTTCCAAAGGAATGGAAACCAATGACAGTCTCATTGAGAAACTCACAAGATTATAAGGAGTTTACTTTGGAGAGACTGTATGGCATTCTTAAGACCTATGAGCTTGAGATAGAGCAGGATGAAAGAATGGAGAGAGGAAAGAAGAAAGGAGGATCCATTGCACTAGTTGCTGATCTGGAAAAGGAGAAGGAAGTGAAGATGGAGGCTGTAGAATCAACTTCAAAGGTCTGTGAGAATAAGGGTAAGGGGCTAGCTGCAGAAAGTGAAGATTCATTGAGTCAAGATGATATGGAGGACATTGATGAGCACCTAGCATTTCTTTCAGGAAGATTTGCCAAGCTCAAGTTCAAGAAGAACTTTGGAGCAGCCAAGCCAAATAGAAACATGGTGGATAAGTCAAAATTCAAATGTTTCAAATATGGCTTGGCAGGGCATTTTGCAAATGAGTGTAGAAAGTCAGATTCCAGTAAGAAAAGGTTTGAGTCTGTGGATTATAAGCAAAAATACTTTGATCTACTCAAACAGAAGGAAAGGGCTTTTATTACACAAGAGAATGACTGGGCGGCTGATGGTTTGGATGAAGATGAAGATGTCAGCTATGTCAATGTAGCCCTAATGGCCAAGTCTGATGAAACAGAGACAAGTTCCTCAAGCAATCAGGTAATCACTACAAACCTTGCACATTTATCTAAAGCTGAGTGTAATGATGTAATAAATGACATGTCTACAGAATTGTATTATTTGCGTGTTACACTTAAGTCTCTCACTAAAGAAAATGCTAAAATCAAAGAAAACAACTTGTTTTTAAATGAGAGGAATAATGTGCTTGAGTCTCAGTTTGTTGAGTTTGAGAAACTAAAAATTGAGTGTAAAATTGCCAAGGAGGAATTAACTGAGTCCTTGAAAAAGGAAGAAATTTTGAAGAAGCAGCTCGAGCGTGAACAAGAGGTGATTAAAGCATGGAAAACATCCAGGGATGTTCATGCTCAAATCACTAAAGTTCAAGGAATTGAGTCTTTTTGTGATGAAGCCTGGAAAAAGAATAAAGAGAAACTAGAACCTATTTTGGTAGATGGGTTGCTGACAGATGTAGACTCGACGGATGATGAGGACTATTCGTCGGATAACAAAAAGTTTTATCATGCCATGCCTACACAGGAATTGCAAATCTGCCATGCCTACTCCCATGTCTGTTCAGCCTCAATTTCCAAACATGAATGCCATGCCTCCCATGGTTATCAATGCTATGCCTACACAGAACATAAATACACAGTTTGCTAATATGCCATTTGCACTTAATCCATATTATGCTGCATACAATATGCCTCAAATGCCATTTAGCATGCCTTACTGGAATAACATGTTTGAACCAAGCATGTCATTTCCTGTTAGCCATAATATGCATGATAATTCTGTTGCATTAAATGGTTTCAAAGGCCCAACCCAAATGACTAAGGAAGAATATGAAATTCCTAAGTCAAATGAGTTAAGACCTAAGAAACAGAAGAAGAAAGCTAACAAGGCAGGACCCAAGGAAACTTGGGTACCAAAATCAACTTGATTTGATTTTGATGTGTGCAGGGAAACAGAAAGAATCTTTGGTACTTGGATAGTGGCTGTTCAAGACACATGACTGGTGATTCTACCCTGCTCACAGAGTTTAAGGAAAGAGCTGGCCCAAGTATTACTTTTGGAGATGACAACAAAGGTTATACTTTGGGATATGGCTTGATTTCAAAGGACAATGTCATCATTGAAGAGGTTGCCTTAGTGGATGGTCTCAAACACAATATGTTGAGTATCAGCCAGCTTTATGACAAAGGCAACTCAGTAACCTTCAACAAAGAAGCCTGTGTTGTGACTAACAATCAAAATAACAAAGTGGTTCTCACTGGTGTGAGAAGAGGAAATGTGTACCTAGCTGACTTCAACTCAACTAAAGCAGAATCTATAACTTGTCTTCTCAGTAAAGCAAGTCAAGATGAAAGTTGGCTATGGCACAAGAAGCTATCCCATTTAAACTTCAAGACCATGAATGAGCTGGTAAAGAAAGAACTAGTAAGAGGCATTCCTCCAGTGGAGTTTACAAAGGATGGACTGTGTGATGCCTGCCAAAAGGGGAAGCAGATCAAAGCATCATTCTGGAAGAAACTTGATTCAACAATTGAAGAGCCTCTGTAATTGCTTCACATGGATTTGTTTGGACCAGTCAATGTATTGTCAATTTCAAAGAAAAGATTTTGCCTAGTAATTGTAGATGATTTCTCAAAGTTCTCTTGGACATATTTCCTAAAGTCTAAAGATGAGGCTAGTGAAATCATCATCAATCATATAAGGCAAGTTAACAATCATCCTGATTTCAAAGTTAGAAGAATCAGGAGTGACAATGGAACTGAGTTCAAGAACTATGTCATGAGAGCATTTTGTGAGGAAAATGGGATCTTGCATGAGTTTTCAGCAGCAAGGACTCCACAACAGAATGGAGTAGTGGAAAGAAAGAACAGATCTCTTATTGAAGCTGCAAGGACAATGCTTGAAGAATCAAAATTACCAACTTATTTCTGGGCTGAAGCTGTAAACACTGCATGCTATACTCAGAACATCTCTCTGATTAATCAAGCAAGATGCATGACTCCTTATCAACTGTTCAAGAACAAGAAGCCAACTCTAAATTTTCTTCATGTCTTTGGCTGTAAATGCTATATTCAGAGAAATCAAACTGATCAAAATGGGAAGTTTGATGCTAAAGCAGATGAAGGAATTTTTGTTGGATATGCTGTTGATAAAGCATATAGAGTCTACAATCAAAGAACCAACATTGTTGTGGAATCTATACATGTTGTGTTTGATGATAAAAAGATTGACAGACTGAAAGATGGAGATTGCCATGAGAGCCTCAAATTCGACAATGATTTGAGATGGTCAGTGATGATGAGAGTGATCAAGAAACAGTGTCTAAGGATAATGCAGACAAATCTACCACCAATGAAGCACAAAACTCAACATCCATCGAGTTGCAAAATGCTTCATCCATCGGAAGGCAATCTGTGCTATCCGTCGGTAGACAACCTGCCTCATCCGTCGGTACTCAAGATTCACCATCCGTCGGGTTATCAAAATGAGCAGGAAATCAAGGCAGATCACCCATAGAAAGTACCTCTTTCTCAAATCAAAGATCCACAAACTCAGGGGGAGTTTCTAGCAATCAAAACTCAATCACACATCAAAACAACATTGAGGTCTCTTCATCTAGAGCTAATCTACCTCAACCAAGGAAATGGACAAAAGATCACCCTTTTGAACTGATTATTGGTGATGTTTCTTCTAGAGTTCAAACAAGAAGAGCAACTCGGGAAGAATGTCTATACAGCAGCTTTCTGTCAAAGGAAGAACCAAAGAAGGTAGAAGAAGCTTTGTTAGATCCTGATTGGATTTTAGCTATGCAGGAGGAGCTAAACCAATTTGAAAGGAATAAAGTGTGGAAGCTGGTACCCAAGCCTAAAGGAAAGAATCCAATAGACACCAAATGGGTATTCAGAAACAAGATGGATGAAAATGGCATAGTAGTAAGGAACAAAGCCAGATTGGTTGCTAAAGGCTATTGCCAGCAAGAAGGAATAGATTGGGATGAAACATTTGCTCCAGTTCCAAGACTTGAAGCCATCAGAATCTTCTTAGCCTATACAGCCCATGCCAATTTCAAGGTCTATCAAATGGATGTCAAAAGTGCCTTTCTGAATGGAGATTTGGAGGAAGAAGTGTATGTTAGTCAACCTCCTGGCTTTGAAGATCCAAATTTTCCAGAGTATGTCTATTATCTACTGAAAGCACGTTATGGACTGAAGCAAGAACCTAGAGCCTGTTATGACACTTTATCAAAGTTCCTTTTGGAAAATCACTTCACAAGAGGTACTATAGATAAAACTTTATTTTTCAGAAATGTTAATGGCTCTAGCATACTTGTTCAAATTTATGTAGATGATATTATTTTTGGCTCTACAGATGAGAAACTTTGTAAAAAGTTTGCCAAACTGATGCAAAGTAAGTATGAAATGAGTATGATGGGAGAACTAACTTACTTTCTTGGTTTACAAGTTAAGCAAGTTAGTGATTGAATATTCATTAGTCAAACTAAATATATTTTTGATCTTTTAAAGAAGTTTGATCTAATGGATTGCACATCTACAAAAACTCCCATGGCCACTGCAACTAAGCTTGAACTAAACACTTCTGAAAAGTCTGTGGATATTTTAAGCTATAGAGGTATGGTTGGTTCACTTCTGTACTTAACAGCTAGTAGGCCAGACATAATATTTACTATATGTTTATGTGCTAGATTTCAGGCTGATGCTAGAGAGTCTCACTTGATAGCTATCGAGAGAATTTTCAGATATCTCAAGGGAACACAAAAACTTGGCATTTGGTATCCTAGAGATTCTGGTTTTGATCTAACTGGTTATTCAGATGCAGATTATGCAGGTTGCAGAATTGATAGAAAGAGCACAACAGGAACCTGTCAATTTTTAGGAGACAAGCTTGTGTCCTGGTTCAGTAAAAAGCAAAATTCAGTTTCTACTTCTACAGCTGAAGCTGAATATATTGCTGCTGGCAGTTGCTGTGCACAGATTTTATGGATGAAAAATCAATTGCTAGACTATGGTTTGCAAGTTGAAAGGATTCCTATTTTCTGTGATAACACAAGTGCAATTGCCATCACTGAAAATCCAGTGCAACATTCAAGGACAAAGCACATAGACATCAAGTACCATTTCATAAGGGAACATGTAATGAATGGTACTGTAGAGTTATATTTTGTTCCAAGTGAGAAGCAACTTGCAGATATTTTTACCAAGCCACTGGATGAATCCACCTTTTCTAGGTTGGTAAGTGAGTTAGGTATGCTTGATTACTCTTGAATTTATCTGATTTAATTTGCAAGTTGAAATATAGCCAGAAATTTAACTGATTTTTAGTCATGGATGAAATTTTGGCTAAGTCAAAATTTACATCTCGACGGATGACCATTATCCATCGAGTTAAGTCATCCGTCGATATACAATGTGCAAATAAAAATCAATTACTTTTCTGGAATCTTTTAAAACTCGACGGATAACAGTTTATCCTCATCCGTCGAATTGTCTAAATCTTAACCGTTAATTCCCTGAACATTATCCATCGAGTATACTTATAGTTTGTAAGTATTACACGATGGATAATGGGTGGAATTTTTACAGTTTATTTTTAAACGGCTGTTTTAGGAAATTTCTATTGGGTAATTTACTTTTCTTTATTATTTTCATCCGTTGTTTTTGAGGAAGTATAAAAGCTTATTTCATTCCAATTATTTTCTTTTATCATTCTCAAATTCAACTGCTTTTATTTTATTCTCTCTCAAGCAAATATCCTCTTTCTCTTCAAAGCTTCCATTTTCTAACAATGGCACCTGTAGTAAAAATCATGTCTCAGACTGGGTTCATTTATGAGAAGAACAACTTCACTGCTTTTGGTCAATAAGGGTATTCATCAATCAGAAGAATATCACAAGATGATGGACTTCATGAAGAGCTGCAAGTTAAGTTTTGTCATGCTTGAATCACCCACAATTTATTGTGAAGTTGTTGAAGAGATGTGGACCACTGCAATCTACAACTCTACTGACAAAACCATCACTCTAACTATCAAAGGTAATGAGTTCTGTATCAATAGTGATGTGATAAAAGCATGTTTCAAAATTCCTGATGATAATGTAACTTCACCACACACTGACACTGATATTATCAATATGCTTAATTCCATGCATTATGCACTTCCTACTACTAACCTAAGTGAGATTAGAAGATTAGGTCTTAGGAAGGAATGGAATTTCATGTGTGATGTTGTGACTAAAGTTTTCTCTGGAAAAGTCAGTAATTTTGATTCTGTGAACATTTCCATGCTTAACATGCTTTACATGCTAGTCACAGATAAATTTTACAATTTTAGTGACCTTGTCTTGTATGAGTTAGGTTTTAAACTAGGTGAGTTAGCCAAAAGGGGAAAGAATGTATATTATGCTAGATTTTTCATGATATTGGCTAACCATCTTTGTCAAGAGATTGTACTTGAGAACCTAAACAAGAAATTAGCTTGTTGGGTTCAAGAGAGAAGAATCATTGCAGATTTGAACAGAGCCAACCATCTTAGAGATGTGCCAATGTTCTACTTCCCTGTAATGCAGACACCTCAGGTAAGTGAGGTAAGTTCATCCATACCCTCAACTATTCCAATCTCCTCAATTTCTTTGAGTTCAGGTGTAGTTATGGCAACTGTGACAATGACCAAACAGTTGCCTACGAAAGCTGCCAAAACAACTGTAATTTCCAAATTCAAGACAAAGAAAACCCCCTCTGGTATCTCTCAAAAGGTACCAGTTGAAAAATCTACCAAAGCCAAAGAGGGGAGTGTGAAGGAGGGTCAGTTAGGTGAGGGAAGGGGTGAACATCAAAGAAACCCCAAGGATAAGGTTGGAGAGTTGAGTGAATCCCAGCCTTGCCACACTGTAGTTTCCCAACAAACTGCAGTGCTTTAAAAGGATAAAAGCTCACTTCTAGCTGCATCCTCCCAAAAGGATGTGGCTATTGAACAAAGCTCTCAGCCAAGAGCACAGGCCAAAAGGGTTAGGGACACAAGCTCACCCCAAACATACACAAGAAATAAGAAATCCAAAACAACTGGGGATGCACAGGGCACACACATAGTGCAAACTGGTGCTAAAGACACAGTCCCTTCACTTTCTCAAATTCAGATTGATGTGGCTCCAATAAATGTGGAGTCACAGCCAAAATCTCTTATAATAGAAGCCTCTGAAACACCATACTCACCAACAAACTATCTGGAAGTGGATATGATAAACACTTCAATTCCTGATTCCCCTTCTTTAACTCTGTTGGGGAAGCCAAAATCTAGTGCAAGTGAGCATCATCTTTTAGATGATTTGTTGGCTCACTTGCCAATTCTTTCAGATACTATTGTGACATCTGTGCCTCAAATAACTTCAATCAACACGGAGTCAACAATAGTTTCTCTTCCCACCTCATTCATTTCTATTCTCTCGATGGATATTGCTCATCCGTCGAGTAGTAATTGTATCCTGATGGATAAGCTTAACAGCAGTTATCCGTCAGATAGCTTTACCACTAACCCGATGGATATCACTTATCCATCGAGTGTCTCTGCACAACTTCAAACTTCAATTATTTCTAGTGCAGAAGATTTAGTGGTAATACAGTCACTCTTAGGACTGAGAGAGGAGAGTGCTTTGAGTGAGAGGTTGGGTTGCTCACAGGCAAAAGGAGAGGAAAAGAGTGAATCTCAGCAATCCATTTATTCAGGATTGGCAAAAGTGAGTGAGAGGAGTCCCACCTTAGTAGGTGAAGGTGAGGGTGTGAGGGTGGGGAGCCAGGGTGAGACCCTGATGCAACAAAAGAGAGATTATGAGAGAAAGGCAGGTACAGGAGAAATAAGGGTGGATCCAGCCATTGCTAGTGAGTCAATGATTGTGGATGATGCTGAAAAGGGAAGACAGTTTTAGCAACATTACAAAGCTGAAATTGATAATATTTCCTTGGATGCTGACATTTTTACTCATCCTGTATCAGCCTATCAATTGTTGGCTGCTCAGGGCAATGTGGAGGCAGAACAGACTTTGAATTTAGTACACACATCAGAATCTCTTCAAAGAGATAAAATTGCTGTTAATAGGATGCCTTCTCAAGCTGGTGAGCCATCTAAAGAATTTGGAGTAAATTCTAATGATGATGACTCTGTTTGATTGGATGGAAGCATGAACTTAGGGGGAGATGAAGGCCCAAGTTCTGTTTTAAGTTTACCTGGCTGGACATGGACAAAGGAATCTACACCAGGACAATTTGATGTGTCTTTTGTTAAGCAAGTGATGGCTATTCAAAAGGCCCTTCAGGAAACTTCAGATGCTGGTGCCAAGGCTATTCTTCAAGCTCACCTAGACTCTCTACATCTAATGAAGATCCAGCACTTAAGACAGAATATGAGTGTGGATGAACTAAAAAGAGATATAGCTGACTTGAACACATATAATTCTGAGAAGCTGGATTCAGTGATGCCATATGGTACCATGCAAGATCTATTACTAAGATTGAGAAGAAAATCAGATTCTGAAAAGAAGCTAGCCAAGCTGGAAAACAGAGTTCAAGTTATTGAGAATTCAGTGGCTATCCTTCTTCAAAATCAACAGACTCAGACAAATCTTCTCATGCAACTGGCTAAAGCACAAGGCCTAACTCCTCAACTTGATGATAACAAAAAAGGGGAGAGAGAATCAAGTAAGGGGGAGAAAGGACCAACTGAGGGGGACAAACTTCAAGTACAAATCAGCAAAGTAATTGTACCTTCAATTACAATCTCCAAGCCAACAGTTGCAGATGGTATAGATCTAATTAAAGCAGCAGCAGCAAATTTGAAAGTTGCTGAAAAAGGAAAGTTGAGTTTGATCAACTGGAATAAGATTTATGAGGAGATACAGAAAAAGTTTGAACTAGTCAAGGAGCCAGTTCAGTCAGCCATCCATCACTCTCATGTCAAGCCAATCAGTGTAAATGAGATGTGCATGAACTATCTGGAAAAAGGACAATCTTCCTGCATCAAGTCTACAAAGGCTGAAACAATTCTTAAACCAAGGGCAAATTATCCAAAGTCATCTTGGAAGAACCCTATGGACGCTGTGTATGAGACACCCAAGCCTGATGAAAAGAAGCTTCTGTCAAGATCTATTGTCTTCTATAAAGATCCAGCTGATTCAGCTTCAAAAAGGAGAATTGCTAAGATATTCAGAAATGGAAAGGAAATTTGTGTGGTAGCTGGACATCCATAGTTTGCTCAAGCAAAGAAAGAAGAAAAAGCCATATTAAAGCAGGAAACGAGGCAAGCTGCTCTAGATGCAAAGAAGTCTAAACAAAAGAAAGAACAGATTGCTATCTTGGCCAAGCTACAGGCTATGAATTCTTCTCAACAAATTCCCTCTCAACCATCTGAAGCTGCTGAATCAAAGAAGAAGATTGAAGAATAGAAGAAATCCCCAAGGAAGAAAGAATTGTCTAGAAGAACAAAAAGGAAACTGGATGTTGTTGACAAGGAATTGGAATATCAATTTCCTAAGGAATCCACACCAGCTATAACTCAAGCATCAAAGCCCTCTATGGTATTTGAAGATATAAGGGTGGTGGATCCGTACAGGAACATACATGGTGAACCTATTGTGCCAAAGGATGAGCTAATAGATTGGGATAACATACCAATTCCTGACTTCAACTTACCAATCCTTAGCAAGCCAAAAAGGACAAAGTCAAGGGCAGTCAAGAAAGTGAAGCTGTCACCTCTCAAATCCAAGTCAGTAGTTAAAGCTCAACCCAAGGTCAACAGGGGAGACTACTTGTACTTGTGTGACATCAAAGCATTTTCAGATCTAAACCTTTATCTGGATGAACTGGATGAAGTAAGGGCAATTGATGCATACAGAAACCTACCTGAAAGGTTGGTGTTCAAGTACAAAGGAGGAAGGGAGATTCAGTGGCCACTTCACAGGATTCTTCAAGAAAGCCAAGCTGTGCTGATCAAAGTCTATTCATCCATCAAGAAAAACTTTGGGTTCAATGTAACTGCAAGAAGACTAGTATTGAAGAAGATTGAAGAGATAAGGAGTGTTAGAGCTAAAGATGCACTCCCAAAGATAATCATCCCATACACAGGGAGAAGAGTGCATCTAAGGCCCTACTGGCTGATGGAATTCATGGATGACAAGGGTGTGAGAAGATTCTTCATATTAGAAGACCAACTGAGTATATCTAGCAATGAGACTCTCTTGGAAATGCAAGAAAAGCTAGATCTCTCAGAATCTGATGAACTAGAATTCCACAGGCAGCTCCAGAATCAAATTGAAGAAAATAACAGAAAGCTTGGAAGAAGATCCAGATCTTCAAGGAACTAGAAAAATCTGCTCAGGCTAGAGGAGCATCTTGAATTGACTGTGAGCCAAACCTTGCACATTTAAATTAATTGAAGCACTTTCAGTTTATCTACTTTTTTTTAAAGATATATGTTTAGGATGTTTTGTTATCATCAAGTATCTCTTAATTTATGGCTACAATTCCAGTAGACATAAATTGGGGGAGATTGTTGTGCATATGTTGTGTAATTGATGATTTCATAAACAAAACATCTAAGTAGATTTTACTTATTGAAATTATGTAGCACTCGACGGATAAGAATTATAGTCCCGACGGATAACTCATTATAGTCCCGAAGGATGATTAACTTATTATCCATCGAGTGAGTAGCTTATGTAATAATAAGTTTGTAGCACAGTTATGTATGCACCTTTGTATAGAATCTGTAGTAGCATATAAGTCATGTTGACTTTAACTAGATATGCAGAATAGGTTGATTAATTGAATATAATTGATGTCTTATAATTCTGCATAAGTGATATAGAGTCAAGTGTCAAAATAGCTACCGACGGATGAATAACAAAGCCATCGACGGATGATCAAATGACTATCAACGGATGTTTAATATAGCAGTCGACGGATGATCGATTAAATCATCAACGGATGTTCTGAAAGTCGACGGATGATCATATGAAGAATTCAAACAGCAGTTGAACAGTGAAAGCTGACACACAGCCGTCGAGATGTATACAAACACACTGTGGAAGCCCATTTACTGGGTAATAGAGGACGAAAAGCAGCAAAGCTTAAGACTGTTAGATTTTATATTTGTTCAGTCTTTTTGACTTTGTAATCTTGGTATTATATAAACCAAGAGAGTAGCAAATAGAAAAATAATTGAGATAGCTGAAAAACACAAAAACAGAGAAATCTTTGTAAGCAGAATCTTTAGCATTTCCTGTATTCTCAGTAGTTTCATTTGTAAGCAGCTGTGAGCATTTCTGCACACAGAGTCCTCTCGATATATTTTATATATCTCTGGTGGAATTGTTTAAATCCACCAGAAAGCTTTTAAAGACTCTTGTTTTTAATTACTTATTTTGATTCAATTAAGTTTACATTCCGCATTGTGCTAATCAAAACAAATATATCTATAATTGAGTTGAACATTTTTATTTCAAGAAAAAGGTTCAGGAATTCCATTCAACCCCCCTTCTGTAATTCTTGCTATAATTGTTAAGGGACTAACAAATTCAGTTTAAAAGTGAATAAGGAATTGAGTTCATGGATTTAATTTTCCTGTTACATTTATGATTCGATTTAGTGAGTCGTTATATTGATATTGGTATGAGTCGAGTTGCATGTTATATTTTCGAAGTATGTCGAATTAAAGTCTCAAGTATTAATGAGTAATTGGTTGATCGATTGATAATTTGGAATAAGGGCTATGTTAGATATATTTGATAATGTCATGACTAATGTGATTTATGTTTAGTTTTCAGATCTTACTTAAACAGGACAAATCAGTACTTAACTGAAATCAGCACTTATACTGAAGTCAGAACTTAAGTCATCAGTACTTAAGGTTCAGGAGATATTTATCAGAAGATAATATCAAGACTTGAAGGAAACGTTCAGATATGGAAGGCAGCTGATTTACAGGAAGAGAAGATCAAGACAAACGTAAGAAGAGATATGCATGAAGAAGGAATTCTATGAAGAATAGAATACTTGGAAGAAAAGATATCTGATTGATATATCTTAGGAAGCAGAATTATATTCCATATCAATTAGCGATTATCTTGTAACTGTGTAGTATATAAACACAGACATAGGGTTTACACTATAAGTGTTATCATTATTGAGAAGATTATTCATTATAACCCTAGCAGCTCTCGTGATATTTGTTCATCACTGAGAGAGGACAGTTCCATACTATAACAGAGTTTATTATTTTGAATAAAGTTTGTTTTCTGTTACTTGAGTTATTAAAGTTCGATTTAATTGTGCTATACACTGTATTCACCCCCTCTACAGTGTGTGTGACCTAAAAAGTGGTATCATAGCCTATCTGTTAACACACAAACAGTTTAAGATCCAAAAATAATCATGTATGAAGTAGAAACTCCAACTAAGCCCACCAAAACTGAAGAACCTCCAAAGACACAAATTCAAAGCCGATATGAGACTATTAGAATTCCCATATTGAGACCATCTAAATATCCCATATGGAAGGTGAGGATGATCATGTTTCTGGAAGCTACAGATCCAGAATATCTTGATAGAATCAAGGAAGGTCCTCACAAACCAACCAAGCTTGCTGTTGCAGTTGCAGGTGAAGCAGCAAAGTCAGTACCAAAGGAGGAGAGTGACTACACTGCTGAAGATATCGCATCAATTGCTAATGATGCTAAGGTACAACACTTACTGCATAGTGCCATTGATAATGTAATGTCAAACAGGGTAATAAACTGTAAGACTGTAAAGGAGATATGGGATGCCTTGGAAACAAGATGTCAGGGAACTGATACGATTAAGAAGAACAGGAAGACAATACTCACTCAAGAGTATGAACACTTTGACTCAAAGACTAATGAGTCATTGACTGATTAATATGATAGATTTGTCAAACTCTTGAATGATTTGTCACTGGTTGATAAGGAGTATGATCTTGAAGATTCAAACCTTAAATTCCTGTTGGCTCTTCCTGAAAGCTGGGATTTGAAGGCAACAACAATAGGAGATAACTATAATCTTGATGAAACGACTCTTGATGAAATTTATGGAATGCTCAAGACTCATGGACTTGAGATGGAACAAAGAAGCAAGAGGAAAGGAGGAAAGTCAATGACAGTTGCTCTTAAGGCTGAAGAAGAATCCCCCAAGGCAGCTACCTCAAGGAAAGGCAAGGGTAAAGCTCTCTTCACAAAGTCTGATACTGAGTCATCAAGTTCTGATAATGATGATGACTCAGAATCTGAAAGCTTGCCTGAGACGGATGCTGATGAAGAGATGATGAAGCTGTGTGCTTTTATGGTGAAAGGAATCACAAAGATTGCATACAGGAAGTTCAGGAAGGGAGAGAAGTTTTCCAGGAAAGGTGCAAGTTCTGATAAGAAGAATTTCAGAAAATCTGAGGGCAAAGGAGGAAAGTCTGACAGAGGAGATTATACAAATGTCAAATGCTACAACTGTGGTGTGAAAGGCCACATATCTCCTGATTGCAAGAAAGTGAAGAGTGACAAAGGCAAGGCTCTTGTCACAAAGAACAAAAGCTGGACAGACACCTCAGATTCTGAAAGTGAGGAGAATTATGCCTTGATGGCAAATGCTGATATGGCAAGTGCTGAAAGCAGTTCTGAAACTGCTGAGTTAAAGGTACCTCAAACTACTTATGCCTTTCATACTGATGATATTAATGAGTTGAGAAGATATCTTAAAACCATGTTCATTAGCTATATAGATCAAACTTTAACATGTGAAAGATTACCTTCTGAAAATCTTGCTTGCAAAAAGAGGAATGATTATTTAGAAAAAGAGTTAGTCATGTTCCATCAAAATCAGAAAGATAGAGATGATGCTTTCTATGTTAGGGATGAAGTGCTTAAAATGAATGAATCTCTAAAAGCTGAGTTAGAAAAGGAAAGAGAGATTATCGGGACTTGGACTAACTCTGGCAGAACAACTCAGAATTTGTTAAGTAGTGAAAACTGGAAAGAGGGCTTAGGTTATGGAGATGATAAGAATGATAAAGGAACTGTAGATATTAAGCCTATAGTTGTTAAACAAAAGCCAAAGTTAAAACCTGTTAAGTTTGTAGCGGTAAAATCTAATACTGACAAATCAGAAGTTAAAAAGGAATTAACTTCTGACAAACTAAAACAGGAAAAGACAACTGAAGTAAACGTAGGCTTAATGACAAAGAAGCAGCTTAAGCATAAGCTGAAAGATGTTAAGAATGCAAACAAGGTAAAATCACCTAGGAAAAATAGGAATGGAAAGGAAGGTGTGAATAAAAGCAATGATTATAAGCCTGTTCCTGATGCTCCTAGAAAAACATGTCATAACTGTGGAAGTTCTAACCATCTGGCTTCTTTTTGCAGGAAAAATAAGAATATAAACTCCTTACCTTCAAAGTCAGAAGTTAAGAGTCAGTCTGTTAGATATAAGCCACAAAATCCTTGTTTTCATTGTGGTAGTTTATGGCATTCCATTTATACTTGTAAGGAATATCATAGTCTGTACTATGATTATTATCAAATAAAACCTTCTTTAAAGAAAGTTAGCATTGTTCCTTCTAGTGTAAGTTCTGATTCAAAGTCTGATAGTGTAAATTTTGATAAGAAAAATGTTAACATAAACTCTGATGCTAAATCCGCTGCAAATGTTAACAAACTTAATAAGGCCAAAGGATCCAAGCAAGTCCGGGTCCTTAAAACTAATAATTAGTGGTCTTTGTGATTGCAGGGCAACAGGAAAAACATCCTAGTTCTGGACAGTGGATGTTCAGGACATATGACTGGAAATAAAGCCCTGCTATCAGACTTTGTGGAGAAGGCTGGCTCAAGTGTTTCTTATGGAGATGGCAACATTTGAAAAACATTGGGATATGGCAATATCAATCTTGGGAATGTCATCATTAAATAAGTAGCTCTGGTCTCAGGACTTAAATACAATCTGCTGAGTGTCAGTCAAATCTGTGACAGAGGTTATCATGTGGATTTCTTTGAAGAACACTGTGAAGTTGTAAGTAAATCTACAAGCAAAGTTGTTCTGCAAGGATACAAGCGTGGTAACATTTATGAAGCCAAGCTTTCAACAAGTACTGGTGGTTCTGCAATCTGTCTGATGAGTAGAGCATCAATTGAAGAAAGCTGGAATTGGCACAAGAAACTCTCTCATTTAAATTTCAACAATATAAATGAACTAGTCAAGAAAGATCTTGTGAGAGGACTGCCAAAGTCAGTATTTGCTCCTGATGGCCTTTGTGATTCTTGTCAGAAGGCTAAACAAAGGAAATCCTCTTTCAAGAGCAAGACTGAATCATCAATTCTTGAGCCTTATCACCTACTGCATGTTGATCAATTTGGTCCAGTAAATGTCATGTCTATTGCAAAGAAGAAATATGTTATGGTCATAGTGGATGAGTTCACCAGATACACATGGGTGTATTTCTTGCACACAAAAAGTGAAACTGAATCTATCTTGATTGATCATGTCAGGCAACTGGATAAATTTGTCAAAGATTCTGTAAAGATAATAAGAAGTGATAATGGTACTGAGTTCAAGAATTTGATAATGGAAGAGTTCTGCAGAAACCATGGAATCAAGCAGGAATTTTCTGCTCCTGGAACTCCACAGCAAAATGGAGTTGTTAAAAGAAAGAATAGAACTCTCATTGAAGCTGCACGTACAATGCTTGATGAAGCAAAGCTTCCAACCTATTTCTGGGCTGAAGCTGTGCAGACTGCTTATTTTACTCAGAATGCAACACTAATTAACAAGCATGGAAAAACACCATATGAGATGGTGAAGAAAAAGAAGCCAAATCTGAAGTATTTTCACGTATTTGGATGCAAGTGTTTTGTTCTTAAGACTCATCCTGAACAGCTATCCAAATTTGATCTAAAAGCTGATGAAGGAATCTTTGTTGGATATCCACTTTCCACAAAAGCCTTCAGAGTCTATAACTTGAGAATAAAAGTGGTCATGGTATCTATCAATGTCTCTTTTGATGATAAGAAGATTACTGGACTTGAATATTTCAATGATCATTATCAGCTGAGATTTAAAAATGAAGACTTAAATTTTGATCCTGACAGTCTAAATCCTGATACTGCAAACTCTGATGGCTTAAACTCTAATGTTATTGAAACTGTGGTGACTACGCCAAAGGAAGATGCACCTATGCAGGGGGAGCATAGTCAAGATACAACCAAATCTCAAGAAACATCAGAACATACATCTGGCTCTTCAAGTTCTGATTCATCAAGTTCTGATAAGCCAAGTTCTGATAATTTTGAAAATTTAAATTCTGAAGAATCCAACTCAGAGAGCATAGTTTCAGGGGGAGCATCAGAAAATGTTGATGAAGATAGCATGGATCGTGGGGAGCATCCAGTTCTAGAGAAAACCTTCCATCTGCAAGGAAGTGGACTAAATCACATACACCTGACTTAATAATTGGAAATCCTGATGCAGGTGTCAGAACTAGAATAGCTACTTCAAGTGAATGTCTTTACAATTCTTTTCTTTCTCAGACTGAACCAAAGAAAGTGGAAGAAGCTCTTCAAGATGCTGATTGGGTGCAAGCAATGCAGGAAGAGTTAAATGAATTTGAAAGAAACAAAGTCTGGACCCTAGTGCCAAAACCAAAGAACAGATATGTTGTTGGTACAAAGTGGGTATTCAGAAACAAAACTGATAGTGATGGCATAATTACAAGAAATTAGGCAAGGTTGGTTGCAAAAGGATATTCTCAATAGGAGGGAATTGACTATGATGAAACATTTGCACCAGTTGCTAGATTAGAAGCCATAAGGATATTTTTGGCTTATGATGCACACAAAAAGTTTACTATCTTTCAAATAGATGTGAAAAGTGCTTTTCTCAATGGAGAATTGGAGGAGGAAGTATATGTTGAACAACCTCCAGGCTTTGTAGATCCCAAATATCCTAATCATGTCTACAGGCTTGATAAAGCACTTTATGGCCTTAAGCAAGCTCCAAGAGCATGGTATGAGACTTTAGCTCAATTTCTTCTGGAAAGTGGATTTAACAGAGGAACTATAGACAAAACATTGTTCTACCTCAACCATGGAAAGGACTTACTTCTGGTTCAGATATATGTTGATGATATCATCTTTGGTTCTACAAATGACAGATTTTGCAAGAAGTTTGCCAAATTGATGCAGTCAAGATATCAAATGAGTATGATGGGGAACTTAGCTATTTTCTGGGACTTCAAATCAAGCATAATGAAGAAGGCACTTTTATTTGTCAAACCAAGTATACCAGAAATTTGCCGAAGAAATTTGGAATGCAAGATTGTTCAAGTGCATCCACTCCCATGACCACTGCAACAAAACTAGATAAGGATACTGGTAAATCAGTAGATCTTACTGATTACAGAGGTATGATTGGCTCTCTACTCTATCTAACTGCTAGTAGATCTGATATCATGTATGCTACCTGTCTTTGTGCAAGATTTCAAGCAGATCCAAGAGAACCTCACCTAACAGCTGTGAAAAGAATTTTCAAGTATCTTAAGGGAACAACTGATCTGGGATTGTGGTATCCCAGAGAATCAGATTTTAAACTAATAGGTTACTCAGATGCAGATTTTGCATGTTGTAAAATTGACAGGAAAAGCACAAGTGGAAGCTGCCAATTTCTTGGAGGCAGATTGGTTTCTTGGTTTAGCAAGAAACAAATGTCAATTTCCACATCAGCTGCAGAAGCACAATACATTGCTGCAGGAAGCTGTTGTGCACAGATTCTTTGGATGAAGAATCAGTTACTGGATTATGGGTTAACATATTTTAAAATCCCTATTTACTGTGGTAATCAAAGTGTTATTGCTATGACAGGTAATCCAGTTCAACACTCAATGACAAAGCACATCAGCATTAGGTACCACTTCATAAGGGAACATGTGGATGAAGGTACAGTGGAATTGCATTTTGTTCTAACAGATCAACAACTAGCAGATATCTTCACAAAACCACTGTGTGAAGCTACTTTTACAAGATTGGTAAATGAACTTGGAATGGTTTCAGGTTCTTTCTCTAAATCTGCTTAGTTTTTGTTCTGATGCATCAGACTTTATGATCAGTATTTACAGAAATTACTCTCTTCGTGTATTCTGTGCTTAATTGAAAATTGCTTAAGTACTGATTGTTGTCTGATGTGAATTTCTAAACTCTAATAGTGATATGACTGTTTATGTGACTATTCAATCCTATGAGGATAACTGCGCTAGATGCTGACCTAGTAGTCTTTAACATACTAGAGATCCCATGTTAGAAGTAATTATTTATGTGGAAATCTATTGACACAAGCAAATTCTGATATTGAGCTTAGTCACGTTTACTTTGTCTATCTTATTACTAAGTCAAAAACTAGAATAATGCTTCTCATCTGTTAAGTTCTGATATTAGTAAATCTGATGGATGTACTAAGTGCTGATAAACCTCACTCATAAAAAAAAGTAAAAGAAAAGAGAATAAAAAAAATATCAGGTACTCCTTTGAGATCTAGAGTAAAAATGTGGAAGGGACGACCCAAGTGCATTGCTGGTATTAAGTAATATGCATCAGAAAAGCAAATAATTATTTTTCTTGGTGACTTTTCACACTCTATAATTATTGGAGAAATACTCTGATAATAGCATAAATTCTGATAAGCAGTCGTGACTCACTTACACTAAGAAGCCACTATAAAATGGAATTTTAAAAGATGCATAAAATAAGCACAAAACAGTTGAGGTGGACTCGTGCATGAACTCATTCAAAAGTAAACTTCAGAATAATGATAGATTTTTAGTAAAGTTCTTAGTTATGCCTTATTTCTAAGATGTATTGAAGTGAATCAGACCTTACTCTTTGTCTGATATTTTGCTTAATGCACACACTTACACTCCATATGAATGATGAAAATTTCTGTGGCGTTCAATGATATTTTAGATGAACAGTTTATGTGTCAGATTGCATAAATTCTAAGGACAAGTTCTGATGGAAGTTCTGATAAATAAGTTCTGAAGAACTGAAATCAGAATTTGTGTGAAGAATCACAGAGATAGGCATTCATTTTTCGAGTTCAGAAATCATGTTCTGATGACTGTTAAGTTCTGATATAAGTCTAAGTGCTGATATTAAATTATGATCCTCTATTTGACTTATTTGTGGTTAAAAGCTGAAACAGTCTTATTTTAAATCAAAATATGTATGGGTGAGATATTAACAGTCAATACAATTAGGGTTAGTGGAACACGTACATGCACAGTAATATTTACTTGTTACTTGTGCGCATTAAACCCTGTTTTACACTTCCAATGACTGTTTTTCTTCTTCCCAGTCTAGGGAGACGAGGTAGAATTATTTCTACCTGTCCGCATTAAATTTCCTTGCGTCTCCTGGCATTCTATTGCCTATATAAACCAACACTTCACTCCAGCCTACACATCATTTCTTTTCTCACATACTCACTCTCTTTTCCTTCATACCAACACAAACATGGTCAACTACAATATGTTTTTGAACTCTGAGACCTTCAACATGGAGCTGAGCTGTGAGGACTGGCAGCAGGAATGGCACGTAATTGTCATTCCTGATGAGATTTGGGACTCAGTTCTCCAGGAGGTTCTCACACACCTCCTGTTCTTTTACATGGACTACCATCGCCATCTGGAGCGATTGGAAGAAGAAAGGGTGGAAGCTCTCCGCCAACAAGGGTGGAAGTTCTGACGTTTTGGCGGACTGGGCATTTTGATAATGGTGGTGCTAATGGTACTCCCAGCATTGTTTTTCAAGTGGATGATTCTGAACATGTGGTAACTCCTGGAACGGTTCGCAAGGCTTTACATTTACTAGAAGGCTGCATTTTCTCAACACCGGAGGAATCAGCTCTACAGCAGCTCATGGCTATTTTGGGGTATGAGCAGAGTTTGGCTAAGCTTAGACAGTTGAAACGAGCATATATCAGGAAGGAATGGAGCTTTTTCTTCGACTGCATCACTAAAGCCTTCGGGAATAAGTGTTCCAACTTTGATGCCATTCCAATAATGAGTCAGCACATCGGGTATGCTATTATAAACCAAACTCATTTTGATTTTGCAAGTGTTGTGCTAGGTTTTATAGGGGATAGGATGACAGAGGATAGAAATGTTGTCTACTTCGCTAGATTCTGCCAGCTTATATATAATTTCTGCTGTGCTGATGAACCCTAACCTACCACTGACTTATTTCCACCCTTTTAAATTACAAAACATGCTTTTAATGACCTGGTAAATGATGACCTTAAGAAAACGGTGGTTACACCATTACAGATTCCTCAGTCTGTAAAACAAATCCTAGTAAATGCTGATCCTCAAACCTATAGATCTGTTTATCCTGATGTACAACCTACCACCACATCCCAAACACCACACCAACCATCAGAACATACCACACATACATCTATACCTCAACCCTCTCTCAGAACATATCTCAAAACTTATCGCATACCTTCACAGACAGCTCAACCTTCATCCTCAGCACCTACTGTGAAGCCTTCATCTTCCAAGCCCAAGAGGACAAAGACTGTTCCTTAGACACCACAGAAGAGAAGGAGCATTGTACTGAGAGATGAGTCTGATAGTGAGGAACAGGTTTCTGCATCAGAACCTGTTGTAAAAGAAGCTGAGAAGGTTCCTTCTCAGAAGGATTCTGGAATTAGGGGATCCAAGCTTCTCAAAAGGCTTAGAAGAATGACTTCTGCTGAACCTCCCAAGGAATCCCCACCTTCAAAGAGATACAAGAAACAGAGAGCTAAAAGGCCAACTTCAGATGATGAGGAAGCAGCAGCTAAGGAAGGAGATCAGGAATCTCTGATCTCAAAAGAACCAGAATTTGCTGAAGCTACTGCATCTCCCTCTTCATTGTCCCCAACTGAGGAAGCTGCTACAGACAAGGCAAACACACCATCTGTGTCTCCTGTACATGAAACTGTATCTCCTGTAGACCCAGGCACAAGTACTGAAATTGATATTCAAAACCTGGTTGTGCCTAAGGTTCTCTACTTAGAAGCTCCAACAGTAATTAATCCATCAATAACGCCTTATACTGATGCTACTCACACTCCAGAATTGTCTACAACACCTTCTCTACATCTAGATGTTGATGATCAGAATATAGGTGAGCATCAGGATATGGCTATTGATCTGAACTTGGAAACAGATCAGCACTTAGAGGATGATGCTGAAGCCTCCATTGCTTCTCATACTTTTGTTTTATCAAAAGATGCTGATTCTGTCAGTTCTGATGCTTCAAATGCTGATACTACTGGTGATGCTGCTATTAATGCTGATGTTGATGAAGCTGGTCCTTTAGGACATGCACCTACATAAACTGTTCACAAATCTGAACTACTTGAGAAGTTTATGACAAGAGCAGCACCAGTACCTTGGAGTGAAACTCCTAGAGGACAGGAGTGGACTAAGGAATGGAACTCAGTTACCTTTGTTCCATCTGACAAGATTCTTGCTGAGCACTTGGCAAAAGCTGCTGAAATATTAATTAATGATGATTTCAAGACAGCTTCGAGTCACTGCATTGAGTACTAGACATCTGCAAGGTCTGCATTCAGCAACTCATGCAGAGTTACATAAAATTCAGGAAGAATTGCTCAAGCAAGAAACAATTAAGAAAATTGAAAAGAAAAAATTCTTCCAACCTACCTTTGATAGAGTTGCTTACATTGAGAAGACCCAAGAGAAGCAACAGTCTCGAATTGATGATATTTTGAAAAATCAAGCTTCTCAGCAATTTCAACTCTATGAAATCCAAGCTTCAGTGGAATTTCTTGTCTCTCTTCTCTTACCTGCTGATGCCAAAAAGGGGAAGAAAGTAATTAAGTCCAAATGCAAAACTGATCAGGCACTGAAGGGGAAGGATGATGAAAAAGATGACCAGGGAAACTCTGGAATGGGTGGAGGTCATGGTCAAGGTAGAAGTTTCTCATCAAGAAGAACTGAAATTAGAAGTCACAGGACAAGTTCTGATGCTGGAAAAAGAATTACTTCTGCTACTGGTAAAAGGATAAGTTTTGATGAACTTTTGGATCTTGATGAAGAATTATTAAGACAGTTATTTCTTAAGGAGAATCCAGGAATGGACTTTGAGAGTCTGATGGAAGAAGAAGCTAGACTTAAGACAGAAAAAGTCAAATCTAAATCTGAAGCTTCTGTTGGTAAAAAGAAACTTCCAAAGACCAAAGGCATTGTGATAAAGGAAAGAACAAATCCTGAAGCTACCAAGGCTAAATCACAATTGCAGATAGATCCAAGGTCCAAGGGCAAAGAGAAAGTTGGTGAACCTATCAAGGTTTATGTGCCTTCTGTGAATGAAGAAATTACTGTTGAAGATGCTGATCTTGCTCTGACTTCAAGAAAATTTTCTAAGACAACCTCTGACATTGCTCAAGTTGTTCAGAGTCAAGATATGGTTAGTTCTGATATCTCAAAGAAGCAAGTAACCTCTGATATAGCTCAAGTTAACTTGATATCAGAAGATAAATCAAAGGAAACCTCTGACATTGCTCATGTTAAACCTTCAAAGGTACTCCTACCAGGATTCACCAAAGCCAAACAAACTCAACCTTTGAAGACTGCTGTAAGTGGTTTTGAAGCAAGAGTGGTTACTGGAAAGGAAGCAAGAGATAAAAATGGATTGGGTAGTGCTGATGAAAGAAGAATACAGAACACAACCAATGATCCAACTTCCTTAAGTGAACCAGGTATTGGAGCAACTCCTGAAAGATTGAATCAACTAGAATCTGTACAGATGGTTTACCATACCTACTTGAAAGAACACATCTTGTTGTACTTCATGACAGATGGTAGGGTTTATCATATAAGGGAAAATGCCATTCCACTGAAGTATTTTGAAGAATTGGAACATGTATTATTCTTACTTCAAGTGAATGACAAAATAACAGAAAGTGCTGCAAACTATTTGAAGAGTCAAATTCAGAGATAGAAAAGGCTTTATTCTGTTAAGTCTGACAACACATATCTTCCAAAGTACAGAGATCACATGGGTGATATTGTTGAGATGAAGCCTAACTCTGGTAAGATTATAACTACCTTTCTGGGTTACAAGGTTGTGGAATTCAATCTTGAGTCTGACAAGGCGTATTTGATCAGACTGGATTAGGACATAAAGAAAGCTAAAATTAATAATCTCAGGGCTACAATCTTTCAAACTGGTGAAGATTCTGCAGAACTTAAAGATGTTAAAAGGAGGATGATTGATGAACTTAGATATGCTGAGAGATGTTTGTTAAAGAACTATCTCAGAACAACTCCTAACATCAGAGAGATCAGAAAATGAAGCCAAGTCAAGATCAACAACTGCTCAAATTATGATATGAATACAGACTGAAGTTGTTATCAGAAGTTAAAGTTGGTAAAGCTTTAAAGACTGTAAGTTGTAGTTATCTAGTCAAATTCTCATGCATTTGTACTTAATGTTTTTAACATCATCAAATATCTGTTAACTTGTATATTGTGCTAATTTACAAGTTAGGGGAGATTGTTAGATATATTTGATAATGTCATGACTAATGTGATTTACGTTTAGTTTTCAGATCTTACTTAAACAGGACAAATCAGTACTTAACTGAAATCAGCACTTATACTGAAGTCAGAACTTAAGTCATCAGTACTTAAGGTTCAGGAGATATTTATCAGAAGATAATATCAGGACTTAAAGGAAACGTTCAGATAAGGAAGGCAGCTGATTTACAGGAAGAGAAGATCAAGACAAACGTAAGAAGAGATATGCATGAAGAAGGAATTCTATGAAGAATAGAATACTTGGAAGAAAAGATATCTGATTGATATATCTTAGGAAGCAGAATTATATTCCATATCAATTAGCGATTATCTTGTAACTGTGTAGTATATAAACACAGACATAGGGTTTACACTATAAGTGTTATCATTATTGAGAAGATTATTCATTGTAACCCTAGCATCTCTCGTGATATTTGTTCATCACTGAGAGAGGACATTTCCATACTGTAACAAAGTTTATTGTTTTGAATAAAGTTTGTTTTCTGTTACTTGAGTTATTAAAGTTCAATTCGATTGTGATATACATTGTATTCACCCCCCTCTACAGTGTGTGTGACCTAACAGGCTAGTATTAAGAACTAACTGGATCGTTGATTGTTGTGATTTGTGGATTGATTGGTGTAAAGGATAAATGTAATTACGAATACGTCATGCCCAATGTAACACCCCCAGATCCGGGGTCGGGGATCCGGGTCGTCACGGTCTTTCTTTCCACAATATCACTTCACTTAATTAATAATAAATAACCTTATACTGTGACCCCACACTAACACACACCACAACCCGTTATAGTCTCAGAGATGAAATTTAAATAAGTACAAGTCTTTGAATCCACAATTTAAAAGTTATTACAACCCAAAATGATTACTTGATAAATTTACAGTTAATTGCCATTATCTGCCACAAGTTATAATTATACATAATTGATTCTCAAAAGTAGATGGTTTGATCTACAATAGATCTACCTCTGCAGCTATAGCAGCTACAACATCAACGAGAAGACGCGGGACGTTTCCCACGCGCTTGCGCTGGGTCTGCTGGAGTCTGGCCATCTTTCCTAACTGTTATTGTGTGATGAAGAAATAAAGCAAGGGTGAGCAGCAAGCCCACCAAAATAATATGTATAATGATTTACAATATATGAGCCTACTCATAATACTCATGAAAGTCTTGGTCAAAAGAAATGAACCAAGTTGATATCTTAATGCGATGAAGTCGCAAAATATTCAGTATATATATATATATACATATATACTTTTCAAAATCTTGGAAGTCCTCTTTCATGCATAATATACACAAAGTCCCAGTGTATAACTGTATAAAAAAAATATCGTTGCAAGGTGATCTCATATATCTAACCTTGTCTCAACATTTTTCTGAAAATCTTTGTCATTCATAAGACAATTATTAATTAGATATAAGTTTAAAAGATGAGGTTACCAAATACCCCAATATACTTGTATGTTTCCCAATACTACTTGAACTACCACCGTTCAAGTTATAATCAGTTTCAAAAGTTCATCACATAGATGAGACTACAAGACAAGATTTGAATAGATTCAATCTTTGAAATATTATTGAATGAAATAAAGTTACGAGATACTTTATTTAGTCCCGATATATATATATCCACATATATATAACTCTAAAACATTTCCTGGAACCTCTGTTATGTAAAGTATGAACAGAGTTTGAAACATCCAATGAATTTTGGAAAGGAAAAGAATTTTGGCATAAACCAGATATCTTGCTGATCAGGCAAAGATACCCATTAGTAACCTTTTCTACTAGTAGATGGACGAATTCCCCACTGGTCATCACCCTGGCCGCATTAGGACCTATGCTGGACTGCCACTCAGCCACTTATGCATTTGATGGACTCCCACTGAGCCACTTACACTATCATGGACGCCCACTGAGCCCATGTTGCTTATGCCGACTCAATAGATGGACTTACTTCCCGAACGTTGGGTAAGTAATCAATTCATTTACCAAAACTGCAACCTTGTTGCGAATATAAAATACACCACAGAGCCGGATCCCTCAGGTTTTAAGCGAGTATTTAAATCCCCTTAAAAAGGAAGATCTTAAATATAAAAATGAGTTTTGGGATCCGCTCTATCTTTTAAAAATCATTTTGAAGACTCGAAAACATTTTTAAGAATGTTTGGAGTAATACTGATTTATTAAAATAAATCAGTCCCGATATGAAAGAAATATCTGAATATTATTATTTAAATAATATTCCCATAAGAATAATTGAGGTAGAAGTTGGAAAACTTATACTTGAATGAATAGCAAATAATCAAATATATACTTATATGAAAGTAATATCTTTATTTGAATAATCAAAAATAAGTTTGATTATCGACACCTTATTCTTTAATACAATAAAGAATATTATTAAGTAATAAGCGGAGTCATAATACCTCGAATGAATACTATAAATAATATTCATAAAATAAAGGAGTCATACATCCTCAAATGAATATCCAAGTAATATTCAATAATAATATAAACTGAGTCATAAGCCCTCGAATGAATATTCAAATAATATTCAAATAATAAAATAAACTGAGTCATAAGCCCTCAAATGAATACTCAAATTAATATTCAATTAAGTAAAATAAAGGTATCGAATAAACCTTATTCGATCCATAGTTTTAAAAACTATATCCATATAAATATATAAATATATATATATACAATATACTCGGGAACATCGACTCCCGGTTTATAAATATGTTCACCTTTTATCCCCTATACTAAGGGTATACGCAACTACTTGCTTATTTCTAGCATAGGTATTATGCAACTATAAGTATTGAAATCAACAGATAGATAACCAGATTACGAAACAGACATGCATATATACCATATCAGCATGCTCCAATATATCGCAAAATTTGCTAATAACAATCATGCACTATCACAAGATAATGCATATACATATATTTACATCACAACAACAGTATATCGGGTAGAAAACTTGCCTGAGCGACTTGGGGTGATAAAAGGCTCGGGACGAGTCTGGTAACCTATAAACAACAAGTAAGTTGGAATTAAACCAAAATCACTTGTAAATCTATACTTTAACTAACTTAGACTCTAACGCTTGTTTTGCGCTCACTGATTCGCTTAAGTCACCCGGGTACCCTCGGCTCCACCATTTTTAATAATTTAACCTTTACGAGTTTTAAAGCGATTCCTTCGCGAGTGTCTTACCAAATGCCTAACACACTTACCATAAATGTTTCATACATTAATTAACCCTTTTTGGTCTTTAACCTATGTTTCAAGGTAAGGCGAGGGGAAAAGTTTCGTTCGCGAAACACCGTTACATGAAACGGTCGTTTCTCCTAAACCGTGCATCGGAATCGAATGAACTATATATCAAAACGAAGCTCGTAACATGAGCTATCTAAACATGGAAGTGGTCATAATATAGCAGGGGGTTCTCGGGTCCTAATGTTATGCACAAAAACAGTCTACAGGAAATCGGACGTTACGACGGCTATATTTACGCGATTTCCCAAATTTAAACCAATTCAATCAACCACAATTTCAACTCCAATTCACAACCCAATCAAACCTCCAATTCACAACCCAATCAACTCAATATTACCAATTTATTCATCTACACCAAGTCAAAAATGTGACCAAGAACTTCAAATCTAACAAGCATCACTCCTAACTCCAAAATCAACAAAACCACTTACTAAACAAAGCTCTATCATGAGTACACACTCATTACACTCACCCATCATCTAACATTATGAAATCCAAACCAACAAAACTTAATACTAAGGGTTTGAGAAGTTATACCTTCCTTGGAGAGTGGAGAATTAAGAGAATGGCTTGGAATCACCCTTAAAGTCCTTATCCAAGCTTAATCTAAACAAAACTTCAAGAACACAAATTTTAGTTCTTGAAAACACTATTCACCATCTTCTTTCATGATTTATAGAAAAAGATTGGCTTGGAATTAGAAGCTTAAACTTATAGGAAGTATGTAACTATCCATGGGGAAGCTTAGATAATTACCTTGCTAAATAGTAAGTGGAGGAGCTTGGACTTTCATTTGTTTAAGAAAACCACCCGAGAGCATGAAGAAGAAGAAGAGAGAATTTTGTGTTTTGGCTTGATTTACTTTTGGTTGGTTGATTTTTGTTGTTTGTTTTAGTGAATTACCTAGTTGCCCTTGGTTTTGTGTGGTTAAAAAGTCACCACATCTCCTTCCTTTCTTGTCATGCCTATGTCACCTTGCACATGTCATAATGCTCCCACTTGTCCACACCTTGTGGTTGGATGATGTCACAATCCCTGGCTTCTTGTACAAGCTTGTCTCTTGGTCACTTATTTGTTTTACGGTTCGCTTATCTTTCGTTCTCGTTCATCGTTTGAGGGATCATACCCGGGACCTTATTACTTAGGTTCCCTTAACCTTTCTCAATATATTATATTTCTTTTATGATCCTCTCCTATAATCCTTTAATTTAAATCCTTTTTATCCTGTTACCTTATACTCAATTCTCTCCGTATCTTGTGGATTTCCGGGAAAAATCAAAGTGTTCGGAATTGGATTCTGACGATCTTTACATACACTTATATACCACATAGAGTACTAATAATATCCCATAAGATCAATAACAGAACCCCTACATAGCGTGGCATGAAAAGTTTTCTCGTTCAGCAAAAACACTATTCATAAGGGTTTTAAAATTTCTCAAAAATTGGGGTTATTACAGTCTCCCCTCCTTAAAAGGATTCCGTCCCGGAATCAGATAGAAAACAAATGGGGATACTTTCTTAGCATTACACTTTCTAACTCTCGAGTCAATTTTCCACATTGTGGTTCTACCACCAAACTCTGCCTAGTTTGATAATCCTTCTCCTAAGCACTTGTTCCTTTTCACTCTATAACCCTTCCTGGTTGCTCCATATAGGTTACGTCGGGTTGCATATCTATGCGCTCATATGCCTCTATTTATCTGGCATCTGAATTACACTTCCTTAACATTGATACGTGAAACGCGTTATGACTCGCTACATGTTCTGGGTTAGGGCTAGCTCATATGCTAACTTCCCAAACGTCTTAATATATCCAAGGGTCCAACAAATTGTAGACTTAGCTTTCCTTTCTTTCCGAACCTCATCAATCCTTTCCAAGGGATACCTATAACATTACTAGGTCCCCTATTTCATACTCTTTATCCTTTCATGTCAAATCAACATACTTATCATGTCCATCTTGAGCTACTACCAGCCGTCCTCTGATTAGATTTATCATATCCTTGGTCCTTTGGACTACTGCGGGTCCGAGCATCTTGCGCTCTATAACTTCATCCTAACGTAAGGGAGATCGACATTGTCTTCCCTCAAGGATCTCATAAGGCGACATCTCGATAATGACATATGATCTATTGTCGTAAGATAACTCAATCTGAATTAAGTGATCATTCCAAATTCTTTCAAGTCTATTGCACAGACTCTCATTATAGCTTTTATCATTAGAACTTTTGCTTCTCAATACCCATTCTTTTCCAGTTCATAATCGCTACTACCTTCCGTTCCTAATATTATACTGGTTATACTTTTGCTCGTTAGCGTTCTATAACCTTTTAATAACCACGTCAACCTTAGTATCACGAATGTGTTCCCATTCCGCATACTACCACCACTTTATTACTCCTTTTTCAGTTGTTTCTATTTTCCAAAATTTGATCAATCAAATAGAAGTAAAGGAATTTGTTGAGAGATCACTATGATCATGAACACTTGTTATATCGCTTAGTTAGTACAGAAGGTGGCCAGCCTTTAGTACTTGACAAGCAATTAAACAACATGTGGTATCCTACTAGGCTTCTATCATAAAGATAGATAGTCATTCGGCAATACCTCCCCTTCTGGAAGGGTTGTTCTTCTCAGCTTACATGAAATGAAAAGAAGAGAAAAGAACGAACTGAAGAGAATTGTATATATGAAAAAAAATATACTGCCACAAAATATCTGGCTTGGAACCTACCTCTGAACTATAGAGGTTTGTCATAGGAGAACAAAACATATACGTATTTATATCAGCATCAAGCATTATAGCCTCGCATTTCACGTGCCTAAATATTCTCGCTATCCCGTCCATCATTCTATGGACCCATGCTCTTCCTCGAGCTTATACACAATCACCTTTAAAACTCCCTCGACATCGAAAATCGAATTTGGGATCTCATTCTATATATCACCGTTACTAGGATTTTATGCTCGCACCGCAACCTTCCTCGTATAATAATACGACTCTCTATTGATAAGAAAGAATAATTATTCACTAGGTAGATACTCTACTTAATTAGTCTATCAATGATAACTTATACACTACCACGACCCGATTAGGGGTACTCAATCTCAACACCCATTCCAATACAACTCTCATGGTTGTAATCAGCCCACTACTCGCAGAATCATTGCTGCCTTACTATGGTCCACCACTGACCCACTGTAGTCATTCATTTTCCATGAAGTCTTAATAGCTAACCATACGGAGTCCATACATATCGTATCAAATCCTTCTAAGGAGGTAACATAATCACCATTCATGATTCATGGAGTACACTCCTGATTCTGACATACATACATGACATGAAGCAGATAAAATTGCAGAAGAGTTTCAATCAAAGCAACGATAGCAGGTTAATACCATTCTTAATCATATGCCTTAAATAGAAGACTTACTCAAAGGTTCGTTTAGTCCTTTTGAAACATGGTCCAGGCTCATTCTCAAGATAGTATCTTCTGAGATAGATAGCCCGCTCATGGCGATTACACGAATTAAACCTTTACTAACTACTATTACGGTTGGGTATTGCACAGTCATCAGAAGGAATGTCAATCTTCCAAACCATAATACAACCTTCACAGTTTTAACCATCATCACTGCATTCCTCTGGCACAAGCGCCTATAATTATCCACTTACCTTTAAAGTGTCGGCCACCTCTTTGGCCTTTCCTGATAGTAAAATTTCCTTACAGTCAATGTCATTTTAACCACCTCCAAATAAATTTTCTACCTTATTTCCGATCACTGCTTGAGTGAAGATGTTTTCCTTAAAATCAGATGGGAAAAAAAAATATCACCATTTTTCCATAAGTTATTGCCTCAATCTTTAGAGGTTAATCACTGTCATGACTGACTCTCAATCATACTTAGAACATCTTTTATCTTAAGTCCTAATTTCCCTGAACAATTTCGACCATTACTGGTTCGATCCATCCTTTCTCGTGGTTTAACACGTGCCCCACTTGGCATCATTATAATTACGTCATATTTCCTTTATCAACATTTTTATTCTTAAGAATTTCGAATATTTCCTTTCTCCTTGTAAAACCTCTAAGGTTATCGTTCAATCGTTCCTCCTGTATTCCCTATATACAGGGCATATCAAAATACCATTTACTAATACTAGAACCATTGTCTATATACTTCTGAAAATTTTCTCCACTGATCCTTAAAGGTTGTTGTTATCTTAACCCTTTCCCAATCATACTGTCAAAACTCATAATGTCCCTATTAAGGGTGACATGCCAACCTTTATGCAGTCCCCTAGGATTCATTTTAAGTTACCAATGTTCTATCCTTAATTCCACCTTTAAAAGGTACCTGCATCCTTCCATGGATAAATCAAGTCATATATCCTAGATAGATTATCTTATTCATCATTCCCCACTTCGATAGTCTATACCTAACTTCATAATAGCATCCTTATTCAAATCGAGGTCAATCCATATGGCCCCCAAAAGATAACAATGGTCATCCGCTTTTCTTTCCTGATTTGGTAATGATAACATGGATGTTCTGGAAGATATTGGTCATGTTCAACATGAACTTCTTCTTAATAATTCCTTATTTACTTCTGTTGTTTATCTCAACAGTCACCTCAATGTTGGGATATCTTTCATACCTGGCGTCTCCCTTTCTGGGTATCAAGCCACCGGTCGTACATTTCCTTCTTGAAGGTCACTTCCTTCATCCAATTTTTCCTAATTTCTTACTTCCTTATCCCCTTAGTCTATCCGCGTCTCATTATTTATCCTTCGAATTATCTCAAGGTTTCCTCGAATCCTCCCAACTTACAGGGGATAAACTATATGTATCTCTTATGCTTTCACCCATCAATTTTAACTCATGGTGAATCACCCTCATCCTGACGAATGCATACTTTTCTATTTCTATTGCTACGAGTCGTTAAGGTTTCCTCATACCCAACTCCCTTATCATACCTCAAACTCTATTGCCGTTATATTCCTTTCCACTTCAATTTCTTTTTATTTTCCTTTCTCTTATCATTATTTCATGAACCAACACAACATAAGCATTGATTTCAAACATCCCGTCATTCTGGATTCGTGTCCTCAGAACGAATCTTGACAACTTTTTACAACTTAGATTCACAATTCATCATACTCGTCCGCCTTTGCTCTGGCTCTAAAGCTTTTACACTCTCTCCATAACCTTGGGAATTACTTTCCCGAAAACAATTGGCTGAACTTTAATCAGTTTATTATAATCTCTTGCTCCGTGCCTTCCTTGGCCTTTCACCAACGGGTGGTCTCTCTCTTAGGAGGGTAAGTGACAAAAACAGTCTTTTGTGGTTCGTCAATCATTTAGAATCTCAAATGATTCCTTTATTTCCTTTAGCCAGGCTCTTGCCTCGACTGGGTCAACCTGTTCCTTGGAACTCTGAGAGCTTAGCGACTTAAAGGTCATGAAAGAATTTCCTACCGCATTGTTTCCTCAAGGTGGTGGTTGGGGATAATAGTCTAAGTTCTTTTTAGACAGGTCCATGAATTATCATATAGGAGTACCATCTCGGGTCTCCTTTCCTTACTCGACTTTCCATTTCCTTAGTATGAAATGTTTCATCCTTCTCCCATACTTGGGGTTATCTTATACGTTAAAATCCTCATTTTCCACTTCCTTATGTTATGGGTTCCTTCTATCTTGATGGCGTCCTCCCTGACTATCACATTCAGGGTTTGCTCTAAATCTTATTCCTCAAACTATGGCTCTCATCTAAGTTCTCATCCTTACGCTCTTGAACTTTCGGAACCCAAATTCTATAGGAATACCTCATTATTCCCTTATCATCTTTCTCGATATTAATCTTTTATCTAATTGTTGGCTCTCTGCCTTCATTCATAACTTTTTCTGGCACAATATGATCTTTTCCAATAATTCGGGCTGTATTGCAATCTCAAACAGCTTTTCGGTACCGGCTCCGGTTACCTTCACTTCTATTTCCATTTTCTCAAAATCTCTTATAAACTCTCCAAAAGACATTATCATCTTGAGTCTCTCCTTTTTACTAAGGGCATCAGCCACCATATTGGCTTTCCCCGAATGATAAAGAATCTCCCAATCATTATTCTTGATTAGCTCTAACTGCTTCCTCTGGCATATGTTGAGCTCTTTCTACGTGAAAATGTACTAGAGCACTTATGGCTTAGGTAATTCTCGCACTTCCCTCCCTACAAGTAGTGCCTCCAATCTTTAAGGTAAAACTATTGCCACGAGCCTAAGCTCATGGGTGGGGATATCGAATTTCATATTACCTTAATTATCTTGACATGTACGCGATTACCTTACCGTGTTGCATAAGCACGCACCCTAAGCCCTTGTGCGAAGCGTTACTACACTTCACAAAATCTCCTTTTCCATCCGGCAATGCCAGCATAGGGGCCATCACCAACCTCTGCTTCAGTTCTTGAAAGCTGTTCTCGCATTTCTCTGTCCATTCGAACTTCTCAGTCTTACGAGTAAGCCGCGTTAAAGGGGCTACTATCTTTACAACTTGAACGAACCTCCTGTAGTGACCGGCCAATCCTACCACTGGTAGTCGACCTAACTATGGTCATCAATTCATCAGTGGTCCTTTATCCAATCTTGTCAGGATCCTCCATGGGATCCTCCTCAGCAACTATCCCTTCTAGGACAACATCCTCAACCGCTACATCCTCAATATCAACATCATCCGGTCCCGCGTTAGGACGCTCTATCGGATCCATAATCTGATCCCCAATAAATAATAAAACATCATCGCGTTGATGTTCCTCAACTTCAGGGTTTGGAGTCCCGCTACCATATACGATAACGAACTACGCTTCTATCGCTACATTTATAAGGGTTCCCATAAGGGTTTTAACTGTCAGTGCTACGTTAGGTAGCCCGACTATGAACTTGGCAAGAGTTCTTATTATCTTAGTTAACTTATTATCTTAACGTCCCATCATCTCTGAGGTTTATAACGCTTAGCTCTGATACCATTTCTGTAACACCCCGAGATCCGGGGTCGGGGATCCGGGTCGTCACGGTCTTTCTTTCCACAATATCACTTCACTTAATTAATAATAAATAACCTTATACTGTGACCCCACACTAACACACACCACAACCCGTTATAGTCTCAGAGATGAAATTTAAATAAGTACAAGTCTTTGAATCCACAATTTAAAAGTTATTACAACCCAAAATGATTACTTGATAAATTTACAGTTAATTGCCATTATCTGCCACAAGTTATAATTATACATAATTGATTCTCAAAAGTAGATGGTTTGATCTACAATAGATCTACCTCTGCAGCTATAGCAGCTACAACATCAACGGGAAGACGCGGGACGCTTCCCACGCGCTTGCGCTGGGTTTGCTGGAGTCTGGCCATCTTTCCTAACTGTTGTTGTGTGATGAAGAAATAAAGCAAGGGTGAGCAGCAAGCCCACCAAAATAATATGTATAATGATTTACAATATATGAGCCTACTCATAATACTCATGAAAGTCTTGGTCAAAAGAAATGAACCAAGTTGATATCTTAATGCGATGAAGTCGCAAAATATTCAGTATATATATATATATACATATATACTTTTCAAAATCTTGGAAGTCCTCTTTCATGCATAATATACACAAAGTCCCAGTGTATAACTGTATAAAAAAAATATCGTTGCAAGGTGATCTCATATATCTAACCTTGTCTCAACGTTTTTCTGAAAATCTTTGTCATTCATAAGACAATTATTAATTAGATATAAGTTTAAAAGATGAGGTTACCAAATACCCCAATATACTTGTATCTTTCCCAATACTACTTGAACTACCATCGTTCAAGTTATAATCAGTTTCAAAAGTTCATCACATAGATGAGACTACAAGACAAGATTTGAATAGATTCAATCTTTGAAATATTATTGAATGAAATAAAGTTACGAGATACTTTATTTAGTCCCGATATATATATATCCACATATATATAACTCTAAAACATTTCCTGGAACCTCTGTTATGTAAAGTATGAACAGAGTTTGAAACATCCAATGAATTTTGGAAAGGAAAAGAATTTTGGCATAAACCAGATATCTTGCTGATCAGGCAAAGATACCCATTAGTAACCTTTTCTACTAGTAGATGGACGAATTCCCCACTGGTCATCACCCTGGCCGCATTAGGACCTATGCTGGACTGCCACTCAGCCACTTATGCATTTGATGGACTCCCACTGAGCCACTTACACTATCATGGACGCCCACTGAGCCCATGTTGCTTATGCCGACTCAATAGATGGACTTACTTCCCGAACGTTGGGTAAGTAATCAATTCATTTACCAAAACTGCAACCTTGTTGCGAATATAAAATACACCACAGAGCCGGATCCCTCAGGTTTTAAGCGAGTATTTAAATCCCCTTAAAAAGGAAGATCTTAAATATAAAAATGAGTTTTGGGATCCGCTCTAACTTTTAAAAATCATTTTGAAGACTCGAAAACATTTTTAAGAATGTTTGGAGTAATACTGATTTATTAAAATAAATCAGTCCCGATATGAAAGAAATATCTGAATATTATTATTTAAATAATATTCCCATAAGAATAATTGAGGTAGAAGTTGGAAAACTTATACTTGAATGAATAGCAAATAATCAAATATATACTTATACGAAAGTAATATCTTTATTTGAATAATCAAAAATAAGTTTGATTATCGACACCTTATTCTTTAATACAATAAAGAATATTATTAAGTAATAAGCGGAGTCATAATACCTCGAATGAATACTATAAATAATATTCATAAAATAAAGGAGTCATACATCCTCAAATGAATATCCAAGTAATATTCAATAATAATATAAACTGAGTCATAAGCCCTCGAATGAATATTCAAATAATATTCAAATAATAAAATAAACTGAGTCATAAGCCCTCGAATGAATACTCAAATTAATATTCAATTAAGTAAAATAAAGGTATCGAATAAACCTTATTCGATCCATAGTTTTAAAAACTATATCCATATATATATAAATATATATATATAATATACTCGGGAACATCGACTCCCGGTTTATAAATATGTTCACCTTTTATCCCCTATACTAAGGGTATACGCAACTACTTGCTTATTTCTAGCATAGGTATTATGCAACTATAAGCATTGAAATCAACAGATAGATAACCAGATTACGAAACAGACATGCATATATACCATATCAGCATGCTCCAATATATCGCAAAATTTGCTAATAACAATCATGCACTATCACAAGATAATGCATATACATATATTTACATCACAACAACAGTATATCGGGTAGAAAACTTGCCTGAGCGACTTGGGGTGATAAAAGGCTCGGGACGAGTCTGGTAACCTATAAACAACAAGTAAGTTGGAATTAAACCAAAATCACTTGTAAATCTATACTTTAACTAACTTAGACTCTAACGCTTGTTTTGCGCTCACTGATTCGCTTAAGTCACCCGGGTACCCTCGGCTCCACCATTTTTAATAATTTAACCTTTACGAGTTTTAAAGCGATTCCTTCGCGAGTGTCTTACCAAATGCCTAACACACTTACCATAAATGTTTCATACATTAATTAACCCTTTTTGGTCTTTAACCTATGTTTCAAGGTAAGGCGAGGGGAAAAGTTTCGTTCGCGAAACACCGTTACATGAAACGGTCGTTTCTCCTAAACCGTGCATCGGAATCGAATGAACTATATATCAAAACGAAGCTCGTAACATGAGCTATCTAAACATGGAAGTGGTCATAATATAGCAGGGGGTTCTCGGGTCCTAATGTTATGCACAAAAACAGTCTACAGGAAATCGGACGTTACGACGGCTATATTTACGCGATTTCCCAAATTTAAACCAATTCAATCAACCACAATTTCAACTCCAATTCACAACCCAATCAAACCTCCAATTCACAACCCAATCAACTCAATATTACCAATTTATTCATCTACACCAAGTCAAAAATGTGACCAAGAACTTCAAATCTAACAAGCATCACTCCTAACTCCAAAATCAACAAAACCACTTACTAAACAAAGCTCTATCATGAGTACACACTCATTACACTCACCCATCATCTAACATTATGAAATCCAAACCAACAAAACTTAATACTAAGGGTTTGAGAAGTTATACCTTCCTTGGAGAGTGGAGAATCAAGAGAATGGCTTGGAATCACCCTTAAAGTCCTTATCCAAGCTTAATCTAAACAAAACTTCAAGAACACAAATTTTAGTTCTTGAAAACACTATTCACCATCTTCTTTCATGATTTATAGAAAAAGATTGGCTTGGAATTAGAAGCTTAAACTTATAGGAAGTATGTAACTATCCATGGGGAAGCTTAGATAATTACCTTGCTAAATAGTAAGTGGAGGAGCTTGGACTTTCATTTGTTTAAGAAAACCACCCGAGAGCATGAAGAAGAAGAAGAGAGAATTTTGTGTTTTGGCTTGATTTACTTTTGGTTGGTTGATTTTTGTTGTTTGTTTTAGTGAATTACCTAGTTGCCCTTGGTTTTGTGTGGTTAAAAAGTCACCACATCTCCTTCCTTTCTTGTCATGCCTATGTCACCTTGCACATGTCATAATGCTCCCACTTGTCCACACCTTGTGGTTGGATGATGTCACAATCCCTGGCTTCTTGTACAAGCTTGTCTCTTGGTCACTTATTTGTTTTACGGTTCGCTTATCTTTCGTTCTCGTTCATCGTTTGAGGGATCATACCCGGGACCTTATTACTTAGGTTCCCTTAACCTTTCTCAATATATTATATTTCTTTTATGATCCTCTCCTATAATCCTTTAATTTAAATCCTTTTTATCCTGTTACCTTATACTCAATTCTCTCCGTATCTTGTGGATTTCCGGGAAAAATCAAAGTGTTCGGAATTGGATTCTGACGATCTTTACATACACTTATATACCACATAGAGTACTAATAATATCCCATAAGATCAATAACAGAACCCCTACATAGCGTGGCATGAAAAGTTTTCTCGTTCAGCAAAAACACTATTCATAAGGGTTTTAAAATTTCTCAAAAATTGGGGTTATTACAGTCTCCCCTCCTTAAAAGGATTCCGTCCCGGAATCAGATAGAAAACAAATGGGGATACTTTCTTAGCATTACACTTTCTAACTCTCGAGTCAATTTTCCACATTGTGGTTCTACCACCAAACTCTGCCTAGTTTGATAATCCTTCTCCTAAGCACTTGTTCCTTTTCACTCTATAACCCTTCCTGGTTGCTCCATATAGGTTACGTCGGGTTGCATATCTATGCGCTCATATGCCTCTATTTATCTGGCATCTGAATTACACTTCCTTAACATTGATACGTGAAACGCGTTATGACTCGCTACATGTTCTGGGTTAGGGCTAGCTCATATGCTAACTTCCCAAACGTCTTAATATATCCAAGGGTCCAACAAATTGTAGACTTAGCTTTCCTTTCTTTCCGAACCTCATCAATCCTTTCCAAGGGATACCTATAACATTACTAGGTCCCCTATTTCATACTCTTTATCCTTTCATGTCAAATCAACATACTTATCATGTCCATCTTGAGCTACTACCAGCCGTCCTCTGATTAGATTTATCATATCCTTGGTCCTTTGGACTACTGCGGGTCCGAGCATCTTGCGCTCTATAACTTCATCCTAACGTAAGGGAGATCGACATTGTCTTCCCTCAAGGATCTCATAAGGCGACATCTCGATAATGACATATGATCTATTGTCGTAAGATAACTCAATCTGAATTAAGTGATCATTCCAAATTCTTTCAAGTCTATTGCACAGACTCTCATTATAGCTTTTATCATTAGAACTTTTGCTTCTCAATACCCATTCTTTTCCAGTTCGTAATCGCTACTACCTTCCGTTCCTAATATTATACTGGTTATACTTTTGCTCGTTAGCGTTCTATAACCTTTTAATAACCACGTCAACCTTAGTATCACGAATGTGTTCCCATTCCGCATACTACCACCACTTTATTACTCCTTTTTCAGTTGTTTCTATTTTCCAAAATTTGATCAATCAAATAGAAGTAAAGGAATTTGTTGAGAGATCACTATGATCATGAACACTTGTTATATCGCTTAGTTAGTACAGAAGGTGGCCAGCCTTTAGTACTTGACAAGCAATTAAACAACATGTGGTATCCTACTAGGCTTCTATCATAAAGATAGATAGTCATTCGGCAATACCTCCCCTTCTGGAAGGGTTGTTCTTCTCAGCTTACATGAAATGAAAAGAAGAGAAAAGAACGAACTGAAGAGAATTGTATATATGAAAAAAAATATACTGCCACAAAATATCTGGCTTGGAACCTACCTCTGAACTATAGAGGTTTGTCATAGGAGAACAAAACATATACATATTTATATCAGCATCAAGCATTATAGCCTCGCATTTCACGTGCCTAAATATTCTCGCTATCCCGTCCATCATTCTATGGACCCATGCTCTTCCTCGAGCTTATACACAATCACCTTTAAAACTCCCTCGACATCGAAAATCGAATTTGGGATCTCATTCTATATATCACCGTTACTAGGATTTTATGCTCGCACCGCAACCTTCCTCGTATAATAATACGACTCTCTATTGATAAGAAAGAATAATTATTCACTAGGTAGATACTCTACTTAATTAGTCTATCAATGATAACTTATACACTACCACGACCCGATTAGGGGTACTCAATCTCAACACCCATTCCAATACAACTCTCATGGTTGTAATCAGCCCACTACTCGCAGAATCATTGCTGCCTTACTATGGTCCACCACTGACCCACTGTAGTCATTCATTTTCCATGAAGTCTTAATAGCTAACCATACGGAGTCCATACATATCGTATCAAATCCTTCTAAGGAGGTAACATAATCACCATTCATGATTCATGGAGTACACTCCTGATTCTGACATACATACATGACATGAAGCAGATAAAATTGCAGAAGAGTTTCAATCAAAGCAACGATAGCAGGTTAATACCATTCTTAATCATATGCCTTAAATAGAAGACTTACTCAAAGGTTCGTTTAGTCCTTTTGAAACATGGTCCAGGCTCATTCTCAAGATAGTATCTTCTGAGATAGATAGCCCGCTCATGGCGATTACACGAATTAAACCTTTACTAACTACTATTACGGTTGGGTATTGCACAGTCATCAGAAGGAATGTCAATCTTCCAAACCATAATACAACCTTCACAGTTTTAACCATCATCACTGCATTCCTCTGGCACAAGCGCCTATAATTATCCACTTACCTTTAAAGTGTCGGCCACCTCTTTGGCCTTTCCTGATAGTAAAATTTCCTTACAGTCAATGTCATTTTAACCACCTCCAAATAAATTTTCTACCTTATTTCCGATCACTGCTTGAGTGAAGATGTTTTCCTTAAAATCAGATGGGAAAAAAAATATCACCATTTTTCCATAAGTTATTGCCTCAATCTTTAGAGGTTAATCACTGTCACGACTGACTCTCAATCATACTTAGAACATCTTTTATCTTAAGTCCTAATTTCCCTGAACAATTTCGACCATTACTGGTTCGATCCATCCTTTCTCGTGGTTTAACACGTGCCCCACTTGGCATCATTATAATTACGTCATATTTCCTTTATCAACATTTTTATTCTTAAGAATTTCGAATATTTCCTTTCTCCTTGTAAAACCTCTAAGGTTATCGTTCAATCGTTCCTCCTGTATTCCCTATATACAGGGCATATCAAAATACCATTTACTAATACTAGAACCATTGTCTATATACTTCTGAAAATTTTCTCCACTGATCCTTAAAGGTTGTTGTTATCTTAACCCTTTCCCAATCATACTGTCAAAACTCATACTGTCCCTATTAAGGGTGACATGCCAACCTTTATGCAGTCCCCTAGGATTCATTTTAAGTTACCAATGTTCTATCCTTAATTCCACCTTTAAAAGGTACCTGCATCCTTCCATGGATAAATCAAGTCATATATCCTAGATAGATTATCTTATTCATCATTCCCCACTTCGATAGTCTATACCTAACTTCATAATAGCATCCTTATTCAAATCGAGGTCAATCCATATGGCCCCCAAAAGATAACAATGGTCATCCGCTTTTCTTTCCTGATTTGGTAATGATAACATGGATGTTCTGGAAGATATTGGTCATGTTCAACATGAACTTCTTCTTAATAATTCCTTATTTACTTCTGTTGTTTATCTCAACAGTCACCTCAATGTTGGGATATCTTTCATACCTGGCGTCTCCCTTTCTGGGTATCAAGCCACCGGTCGTACATTTCCTTCTTGAAGGTCACTTCCTTCATCCAATTTTTCCTAATTTCTTACTTCCTTATCCCCTTAGTCTATCCGCGTCTCATTATTTATCCTTCGAATTATCTCAAGGTTTCCTCGAATCCTCCCAACTTACAGGGGATAAACTATATGTATCTCTTATGCTTTCACCCATCAATTTTAACTCATGGTGAATCACCCTCATCCTGACGAATGCATACTTTTCTATTTCTATTGCTACGAGTCGTTAAGGTTTCCTCATACCCAACTCCCTTATCATACCTCAAACTCTATTGCCGTTATATTCCTTTCCACTTCAATTTCTTTTTATTTTCCTTTCTCTTATCATTATTTCATGAACCAACACAACATAAGCATTGATTTCAAACATCCCGTCATTCTGGATTCGTGTCCTCAGAACGAATCTTGACAACTTTTTACAACTTAGATTCACAATTCATCATACTCGTCCGCCTTTGCTCTGGCTCTAAAGCTTTTACACTCTCTCCATAACCTTGGGAATTACTTTCCCGAAAACAATTGGCTGAACTTTAATCAGTTTATTATAATCTCTTGCTCCGTGCCTTCCTTGGCCTTTCACCAACGGGTGGTCTCTCTCTTAGGAGGGTAAGTGACAAAAACAGTCTTTTGTGGTTCGTCAATCATTTAGAATCTCAAATGATTCCTTTATTTCCTTTAGCCAGGCTCTTGCCTCGACTGGGTCAACCTGTTCCTTGGAACTCTGAGAGCTTAGCGACTTAAAGGTCATGAAAGAATTTCCTACCGCATTATTTCCTCAAGGTGGTGGTTGGGGATAATAGTCTAAGTTCTTTTTAGACAGGTCAATGAATTATCGTATAGGAGTACCATCTCGGGTCTCCTTTCCTTACTCGACTTTCCATTTCCTTAGTATGAAATGTTTCATCCTTCTCCCATACTTGGGGTTATCTTATACGTTAAAATCCTCATTTTCCACTTCCTTATGTTATGGGTTCCTTCTATCTTGATGGCGTCCTCCCTGACTATCACATTCAGGGTTTGCTCTAAATCTTATTCCTCAAACTATGGCTCTCATCTAAGTTCTCATCCTTACGCTCTTGAACTTTCGGAACCCAAATTCTATAGGAATACCTCATTATTCCCTTATCATCTTTCTCGATATTAATCTTTTATCTAATTGTTGGCTCTCTGCCTTCATTCATAACTTTTTCTGGCACAATATGATCTTTTCCAATAATTCGGGCTGTATTGCAATCTCAAACAGCTTTTCGGTACCGGCTCCGGTTACCTTCACTTCTATTTCCATTTTCTCAAAATCTCTTATAAACTCTCCAAAAGACATTATCATCTTGAGTCTATCCTTTTTACTAAGGGCATCAGCCACCATATTGGCTTTCCCCGAATGATAAAGAATCTCCCAATCATTATTCTTGATTAGCTCTAACTGCTTCCTCTGGCATATGTTGAGCTCTTTCTACGTGAAAATGTACTAGAGCACTTATGGCTTAGGTAATTCTCGCACTTCCCTCCCTACAAGTAGTGCCTCCAATCTTTAGGGTAAAACTATTGCCACGAGCCTAAGCTCATGGGTGGGGATATCGAATTTCATATTACCTTAATTATCTTGACATGTACGCGATTACCTTACCGTGCTGCATAAGCACGCACCCTAAGCCCTTGTGCGAAGCGTTACTACACTTCACAAAATCTCCTTTTCCATCCGGCAATGCCAGCATAGGGGCCATCACCAACCTCTGCTTCAGTTCTTGAAAGCTGTTCTCGCATTTCTCTGTCCATTCGAACTTCTCAGTCTTACGAGTAAGCCGCGTTAAAGGGGCTACTATCTTTACAACTTGAACGAACCTCCTGTAGTGACCGGCCAATCCTACCTCTGGTAGTCGACCTAACTATTGTCATCAATTCATCAGTGGTCCTTTATCCAATCTTGTCAGGATCCTCCATGGGATCCTCCTCAGCAACTATCCCTTCTAGGACAACATCCTCAACCGCTACATCCTCAATATCAACATCATCCGGTCCCGCGTTAGGACGCTCTATCGGATCCATAATCTGATCCCCAATAAATAATAAAACATCATCGCGTTGATGTTCCTCAACTTCAGGGTTCGGAGTCCCGCTACCATATACGATAACGAACTACGCTTCTATCGCTACATTTATAAGGGTTCCCATAAGGGTTTTAACTGTCAGTGCTACGTTAGGTAGCCCGACTATGAACTTGGCAAGAGTTCTTATTATCTTAGTTAACTTATTATCTTAACGTCCCATCATCTCTGAGGTTTATAACGCTTAGCTCTGATACCATTTCTGTAACACCCCCAGATCCGGGGTCGGGGATCCGGGTCGTCACGGTCTTTCTTTCCACAATATCACTTCACTTAATTAATAATAAATAACCTTATGTTGTGACCCCACACTAACACACACCACAACCCGTTATAGTCTCAGAGATGAAATTTAAATAAGTACAAGTCTTTGAATCCACAATTTAAAAGTTATTACAACCCAAAATGATTACTTGATAAATTTACAGTTAATTGCCATTATCTGCCACAAGTTATAATTATACATAATTGATTCTCAAAAGTAGATGGTTTGATCTACAATAGATCTACCTCTGCAGCTATAGCAGCTACAACATCAACGGGAAGACGCGGGACGCTTCCCACGCGCTTGCGCTGGGTTTGCTGGAGTCTGGCCATCTTTCCTAACTGTTGTTGTGTGATGAAGAAATAAAGCAAGGGTGAGCAGCAAGCCCACCAAAATAATATGTATAATGATTTACAATATATGAGCCTACTCATAATACTCATGAAAGTCTTGGTCAAAAGAAATGAACCAAGTTGATATCTTAATGCGATGAAGTCGCAAAATATTCAGTATATATATATATATATACATATATACTTTTCAAAATCTTGGAAGTCCTCTTTCATGCATAATATACACAAAGTCCCAGTGTATAACTGTATAAAAAAAATATCGTTGCAAGGTGATCTCATATATCTAACCTTGTCTCAACGTTTTTCTGAAAATCTTTGTCATTCATAAGACAATTATTAATTAGATATAAGTTTAAAAGATGAGGTTACCAAATACCCCAATATACTTGTATCTTTCCCAATACTACTTGAACTACCACCGTTCAAGTTATAATCAGTTTCAAAAGTTCATCACATAGATGAGACTACAAGACAAGATTTGAATAGATTCAATCTTTGAAATATTATTGAATGAAATAAAGTTACGAGATACTTTATTTAGTCCCGATATATATATATCCACATATATATAACTCTAAAACATTTCCTGGAACCTCTGTTATGTAAAGTATGAACAGAGTTTGAAACATCCAATGAATTTTGGAAAGGAAAAGAATTTTGGCATAAACCAGATATCTTGCTGATCAGGCAAAGATACCCATTAGTAACCTTTTCTACTAGTAGATGGACGAATTCCCCACTGGTCATCACCCTGGCCGCATTAGGACCTATGCTGGACTGCCACTCAGCCACTTATGCATTTGATGGACTCCCACTGAGCCACTTACACTATCATGGACGCCCACTGAGCCCATGTTGCTTATGCCGACTCAATAGATGGACTTACTTCCCGAACGTTGGGTAAGTAATCAATTCATTTACCAAAACTGCAACCTTGTTGCGAATATAAAATACACCACAGAGCCGGATCCCTCAGGTTTTAAGCGAGTATTTAAATCCCCTTAAAAAGGAAGATCTTAAATATAAAAATGAGTTTTGGGATCCGCTCTAACTTTTAAAAATCATTTTGAAGACTCGAAAACATTTTTAAGAATGTTTGGAGTAATACTGATTTATTAAAATAAATCAGTCCCGATATGAAAGAAATATCTGAATATTATTATTTAAATAATATTCCCATAAGAATAATTGAGGTAGAAGTTGGAAAACTTATACTTGAATGAATAGCAAATAATCAAATATATACTTATACGAAAGTAATATCTTTATTTGAATAATCAAAAATAAGTTTGATTATCGACACCTTATTCTTTAATACAATAAAGAATATTATTAAGTAATAAGCGGAGTCATAATACCTCGAATGAATACTATAAATAATATTCATAAAATAAAGGAGTCATACATCCTCAAATGAATATCCAAGTAATATTCAATAATAATATAAACTGAGTCATAAGCCCTCGAATGAATATTCAAATAATATTCAAATAATAAAATAAACTGAGTCATAAGCCCTCGAATGAATACTCAAATTAATATTCAATTAAGTAAAATAAAGGTATCGAATAAACCTTATTCGATCCATAGTTTTAAAAACTATATCCATATATATATAAATATATATATATAATATACTCGGGAACATCGACTCCCGGTTTATAAATATGTTCACCTTTTATCCCCTATACTAAGGGTATACGCAACTACTTGCTTATTTCTAGCATAGGTATTATGCAACTATAAGCATTGAAATCAACAGATAGATAACCAGATTACGAAACAGACATGCATATATACCATATCAGCATGCTCCAATATATCGCAAAATTTGCTAATAACAATCATGCACTATCACAAGATAATGCATATACATATATTTACATCACAACAACAGTATATCGGGTAGAAAACTTGCCTGAGCGACTTGGGGTGATAAAAGGCTCGGGACGAGTCTGGTAACCTATAAACAACAAGTAAGTTGGAATTAAACCAAAATCACTTGTAAATCTATACTTTAACTAACTTAGACTCTAACGCTTGTTTTGCGCTCACTGATTCGCTTAAGTCACCCGGGTACCCTCGGCTCCACCATTTTTAATAATTTAACCTTTAAGAGTTTTAAAGCAATTCCTTTGCGAGTGTCTTACCAAATGCCTAACACACTTACCATAAATGTTTCATACATTAATTAACCCTTTTTGATCTTTAACCTATGTTTCAAGGTAAGGCGAGGGGAAAAGTTTCGTTCGCGAAACACCGTTACATGAAACGGTCATTTCTCCTAAACCGTGCATCGGAATCGAATGAACTATATATCAAAACGAAGCTCGTAACATGAGCTATCTAAAAATGGCAGTGGTCATAATCTAGCAGGGGGTTCTCGGGTCCTAATGTTATGCACAAAAACAGTCTACAGGAAATCGGACGTTACGACGGCTATATTTACGCGATTTCCCAAATTTAAACCAATTCAATCAACCACAATTTCAACTCCAATTCACAACCCAATCAAACCTCCAATTCACAACCCAATCAACTCAATATTACCAATTTATTCATCTACACCAAGTCAAAAATGTGACCAAGAACTTCAAATCTAACAAGCATCACTCCTAACTCCAAAATCAACAAAACCACTTACTAAACAAAGCTCTATCATGAGTACACACTCATTACACTCACCCATCATCTAACATTATGAAATCCAAACCAACAAAACTTAATACTAAGGGTTTGAGAAGTTATACCTTCCTTGGAGAGTGGAGAATCAAGAGAATGGCTTGGAATCACCCTTAAAGTCCTTATCCAAGCTTAATCTAAACAAAACTTCAAGAACACAAATTTTAGTTCTTGAAAACACTATTCACCATCTTCTTTCATGATTTATAGAAAAAGATTGGCTTGGAATTAGAAGCTTAAACTTATAGGAAGTATGTAACTATCCATGGGGAAGCTTAGATAATTACCTTGCTAAATAGTAAGTGGAGGAGCTTGGACTTTCATTTTTTTAAGAAAACCACCCGAGAGCATGAAGAAGAAGAAGAGAGAATTTTGTGTTTTGGCTTGATTTACTTTTGGTTGGTTGATTTTTGTTGTTTGTTTTAGTGAATTACCTAGTTGCCCTTGGTTTTGTGTGGTTAAAAAGTCACCACATCTCCTTCCTTTCTTGTCATGCCTATGTCACCTTGCACATGTCATAATGCTCCCACTTGTCCACACCTTGTGGTTGGATGATGTCACAATCCCTGGCTTCTTGTACAAGCTTGTCTCTTGGTCACTTATTTGTTTTACGGTTCGCTTATCTTTCGTTCTCGTTCATCGTTTGAGGGATCATACCCGGGACCTTATTACTTAGGTTCCCTTAACCTTTCTCAATATATTATATTCCTTGTATGATCCTCTCCTATAATCCTTTAATTTAAATCCCTTTTATCCTGTTACCTTATACTCAGTTCTCTCCGTATCTTGTGGATTTCCGGGAAAAATCAAAGTGTTCGGAATTGGATTCTGACGATCTTTACATACACTTATATACCACATAGAGTACTAATAATATCCCATAAGATCAATAACAGAACCCTTACATAGCGTGGCATGAAAAGTTTTCTCGTTCAGCAAAAACACTATTCATAAGGGTTTCAAAATTTCTCAAAAATTGGGGTTATTACACCCAATTCTCGAAAAGTAAGTGAATAGGTTAGTATATGGTATAGGTTCGATTGGATTTGGTGTCGAGTTATATGAATCAGTAACTATTTGCTAAGTATAAAGTATCGATAGTCGGTGATATAAAGCTATATTTTATTATATGCTATGTGTTATGTATGTGTATATAAGATGAGTATTTATTGCGATTGGGGTAGAAATTAGATGTTTTGAGAAACATCGGGAATCAATCAAGTTTCTAATTAGGGTTTTGATTTAAATTGTAGATTTGCGAAGAAGAGGCATTCAGGCTAGAAAAGGAAAAGAAGTCCTAGGTGGAAGTAGCTCAGGTTCCGTAAAATAAGAAATCTTTTTAAGGCAAGTAACTTTGCCTTCTGTTATGAATTGATTATAGAGAGGTTATTGCTGATGTCATGCATTGATAGAGTAAAACTTGTTATTGATCCTTGTGATAACCCTGTTGTTGATTCTTATGGTAAGATTGTTACTGATCCTTGTGATAAACCCTCATAGTAACCCCTTGATCCAAGTACTTATACCTCATTCTCGTATTTTGTTAATTTATGATCCTTTGACCCCGAAGAGAGTCAGAATGAACCTTTCATATGTTATATCTTGTTAACCTAGATTCCTTGGATAATCCCTTGTGCCTTTTTTATGCGTCGTTCTTCGAAACTATCCTAATCATGACCTTGATATACCCTATTTAATATTTGATCAATATCCTTAACTTTCGATCCCTTTTTACTTTCGATTTGTTTACTTTCCTTGAATTCTTGGAATGAACTTAAGAATGACTTTCGACTTGAATGAGTCCAAACGATTTCACATATCGGTAAAGTTAAAATGAATTTAGCCAAACTTCCTTGTATTCAAACATAAAGGTTTTCCAAATGAATTCCTGATGGATTGGATAGAGACGTAAGAGGCTAGTGGGACTAGTCCAGTCACGTAAGAGATTACCGGGGCTAGTCCAATATAAGGCTGAAATATTGCTATATGTACCTTAATGACCGGATGAAGGTCAGTACGGGCTGATCACCCATATTATATTTAAAAGATGGATATTCCAATCAAGGGTTCTTTGTTATTAAGTAATGAAAGTAAAAGTTTTATAAATGTTGCAACAAGCATTATGCTTTTCTTTTAATTTGAAATCAAATAGTTTTAATTGAATCTCCTTTAAAGTCTTCAGAATTTTGTTAAAAACCCTGTCACTATACTTTTAAAATTGATGCTTGTTAATTGTCATTTATGTCCACTTAGAATGATCTACAAAGCCTTGAATTGATGTTCTGTACTCGAGTTATTTGTGTACTTAATGTGTTTTTGTAGTGTTTTTACATTTCAGGCATATAACAGAGATTCAGGTGATTTAGCATTATTTTGATGCTAAAATGACGTTAGGAATGTGTCAAGAAGATTGCTCGTGCAAAGGCCATCTCAAACCAGCAAAACAAAAAAGGTAATTTCAGTTTTTCCAGAAGGTCAGCGCGCCCGCACTTTAGTAGCGCGCAGTCGCGCCGAAGTTCAGAAGGACGGCGTGCCCGCGTTGATGAAACGTGCGGCTGCACTGTGTCGGGATAATAAAATCCTGATTCTACTACAATTGTGGCGCCCTCCAAATCCAGGTCAGAAGTTTGGGGTCCACATACACACCTTATTTATAACATGCTTATAATAATAATAAAGACAATAATAATATGTAGTGACCCTACTTACCAACTACGACGGACCTCAACAGGCTAAAGTATGTACACAAGCCACACACACACACTTTATATTACAAACATCCAAATCCCAACTATTCAAACTCAGAACTGAATACTAAATATTATTACAAACTTAAACTATCTCAAAATATGCCGGCTAGCTTAACTCGATCAACCTGGACCCCTAGCTCTCGCACTGGGTTGGGGATCCTCGCTACCAACTGGTTCCTTCTTAACTGGAAAATGTAATAACCCCAATTTTTTTGAATTTTTTTTTGAAACCCTTATGAATAGTGATTTTGTTGATTATGATGAATAAGAAAAATTTTCATGCCGCACTATGTAGGGGTTCATCTATTGTTATTCTGAGATCTTATTAGTACTTTATATGGGATATAAGTGTATGTAAAGATCGTCAGAATCCAAATCCGAATACTTTGATTTTTACCGAAAATCCACCAGATACCGAAAGAATTGAGTATAAGGTAAAAGGATAAAAGGGATTTAAATTCAAGGATTATAAGAGGGGATCATAAAAAGGAATATAATGTATTGAGAAAGGTTAAGGGAACCCAAGTAATAAGATCCCGGGTATGATCCCTCAAACGATAAACGAGAACGAAAGTTAAGCGAACTGTATAACAAATCAATGATCATTAGCCAAGTAATTAGGAGTTAATCAAAGAGGTTAATGATGATGATGTCATCACACCAACAAGAAGAAGATAAGTGTGGTAAGATGACATAAGTGGATGATATAAGCATGACCAAATGAGAAGGTATTATTGGTTGATTTCACGCCACACAAATTTTACCATGGTAAAAGGTTAATTAACAACAAAAATAAAGCAACCAAGACAAAGCAATTCAAAAACACAAAACACAAGTTGACTTCCACTTTCAAGAACATCAAGCTCTCGGCTTTCCTTCATTTTTAAGGAGAAAAAAATCAAAGTCCAAGATCCAAGCATTGTTAAATCATGAGGTAATTATCCAAAGTTCCTTATACATAGATATAGCTATCCCATGAATCTAAGCTTCAATTTCCTTCACAATCTCTTCCAATAATTCAAGGAAGAAGATGGTGAATAGTAACTTTCAAAAAATAACTTTAGTTTTCTTGAATTTTTATGAAAGTTTAAGGTTATACAAGCAAGGATCAAGGTTCTTTTAGGCATTCAAAGATCTTGTGTTGTGTTAAGAAGCTTCAAGAAGGTAGAAACTCCAAACCCTAACTTTACTTTGAGTATTAGGTTTAGTTTTGTTGTTATGGTTCATGAGAAGAATGATTCTTGTAGACTTAGAGTGTGGTTGGTTTTGTAATGAGTTGGAGTTGTAATTCTTGGATTATTGATTAATGAACTTAAGTATAGTTTTAATTCATGTTTGAGAATAATATAAATTGGAGAACTTGAGGTGTTGGGGCTGTTGTAGAATGATATGGATGGATTTTGGTTGTATGAATGAATTGTGGTTGATTGGTGGTTGGTTTGGAGTAGAATAAAAATTGGTAATTGCGTAAACATAGCCGTCGTAATGTCCGATTTACTTTAGAATGTTTTTGTTCTTAACATCAGGACCCAAGAACTCACTGTTAGGTTTTTACCATTACCATGATTAGATAGTTCATGTTACGAGCTTCGTTTTGATATGTGGTTCTCTTGAATCCGGTGTACGGTTTAGGAGAAACGACCGTTTTAAGTAACAGCGTTTCGCGACCGAACCATTACCCCTCGCCTTACTTTGAAACCTTGGTTAAGGACTTTAAATGACTAATTGGGGTATGAAACAATTATGTTAAGTGGATTAGGCAGTTGGTAAGGTACTCGCGAAAGAATCGCTTTAAAATTCTTAATGGTTAATTTATTAAAAATGGTGGAGCCGAGGGTACTCGAATGACTTATGTGATTCGTTAAGCGTATAAGTTACCATAAGTGAACGTTAGGGTTCAATTGGTTAAAGTCTAGTTTCTTAAGCGACCGGGGTTTAATTCCGACTTATGTTGTTGTTCATAGGTTATCGGACCCACTCTAAGCTTCAGTCTACCCCGGAACACTCAGGCAAGTTTTCTACCCGTTATACTGTTGTTGTGATGTATATATGTATATGCATTATCTTGTGATAGATGCATGATGGTTAATTAGCAAATTCTTGCGATATATTGGAGCATGTGATATGGTATATATGCATGCCTGTTTCGTAATCTTGATACATATATCTGTTGATTCAAATGCTTATAAGTTGCATAATACCTATGCTAGAGATAAGCAGTAGTTGCGTATACCCTTAGTATAGGGGACCCAAAGGTGAACAGTTTTCTAAACCGGGAGTCGATGTTCCCGAGTATAATATATATATATATATATTTATATATATATATAGATATAGTTTTCAAAACTATTAATCGAATAAAGTTTATTCGATAACTTTATTTTATTTAATGAATATTATTGGAATATTCATTTGAGGACTTATGACTCCGCTTATTTATTAAATAATATTCTTTATTTTATTAAAGAATAATGTCTTGATAATTAAACTTATTTTCGATTATTCAAATAAAGATCATACTTTCGTATAAGTATATATTTGGTTATTAATATTCATTTCAAGTATGAGTTTTAAAACTTTTACTTCAATTATTTTTAAAGATTATTCTTTATGGGAATATTATTTAAATAATAATATTCAGATATTTTCTAATATATCGGGACTGATTTATTTCATTAAATCAGCATTTCTCCAAACATTCTTAAAAATGTTTTCGAGTCTTCAAAATGATTTTAAAAGTTAGAGCGGATCCCAAAACTCATTTTTTATATATTTAAGATCTTCCTTTCAAAGGAAATTTAAATACTCGCTCAACACCTGAGGGATCCGGCTCTGTGGTGTATTTTATATTCGCAACGTGGTTGCTGTTTTGAGAAAACAATTTGATTACTTGCCCAATGTTCGGGAAGTAAGTCCATCTAATTGAGTCGGCATAAGCGACAGGACGGGGTACGGTCTATGAAGGTGTAAGAGGCTGGGTGACAGTCCATCCACGCATGAATGGCCGGGTAACGGTCTAGCACGAGGTCCGAATGCGGCCAGGGTGATGATCGGCGAGAATTTCATCCATCTAAGTAGAAAAGGTTACTTATTGGTATCTTTTCCTGATCAGCAAGATATCGGGTTTATGCCAAAATTCTTTTCTTTCCAAATTCATTGGATATTACAGCTCTGTTCATACTTTACATGACAGAGGTTTTCAGGAAATGTATGAGAGAGATATATGGATATATATCGGGACTTAATGAAGTATCTCGTAACTTCATTTCTTTTGAATGATATTTCAAAGATTGAATCTATTCAAATCTTATCTTGTAGTCTCATCTATGTGATGAACTTTTGAAACTGATTATAACTTGAACGGTGGTAGTTCAAGTAGTATTCGGAAAAGATATAAGTATATTGGAGTATCTTGTAACTTCATCTTTTCAACTTATATCTAGTTAATGATTATCTTATGCATGACAAAGATTTTCAGAAAAACGTTGAGACAAGGTTAGATATATGAGATCACCTTGCAACGATTTTTTTATACAAGTTATAAACTGGAACTCTATGTATATTATGCAAGGAAAAGGATTCTAAGATTTTGAAAAGTATATATGCATATATATATATATATACTGAATATTTTGCGACTTGGTCGCGTTAAGATATCAGCTTGGTTCATTTCTTCTTGACCAAGACTTTCATGAGTACTATGAGAATGCTCATATATTGTTAATTATAATACATATTATTTCGGTGGGCTTGTTGCTCACCCTTGCTTTCTTCTTTCATCACACAACAACAGATAAACAAGATGAACAGGATCAAGCTCCCAATTCGTGAGTGGTTAGGAAACATTCCGCAGTTTCCTGTAGGCGTTGATGCCGTTGTAGCTGAGGTAGGAACTACCAATAGGCTAGGCTTTCAACTTTTGTTGCACCAGACTTATGTATATTTATAAATTGTAATAATGGCAAAGAATATGTAAATTTATTCAGAAACCCTTTTAAGGTGTATTGACATATAATTGTGGAATAAAATGACTTGTATTATTTTTGGTATTCATCTCTGAGACTATAACTTGTGGTGTGTGTGTATATTGTGGGGTCACAGTATGTAGTAGTTGGTTGTTTATTAAGATTAAGTGTTATTAAGGGAAATGAAACTCGTGACAACCCGGATCCCCGACCCCGGATTTGGGGGTGTTACAGAAATGGTATTAGAGCTAAGCGTTATAAACCTCAGAGATGATATGACGTTAAAATAATAAGTTCACTAAGATAATAAGAACTCTTGCCAAGTTCATAGTCGGACTACCTAACGTAATACTGACAGTTAAAACCCTTATGGGAACCCTTATAAATATCGTGATAGAAGCGTAGTTCGTTATTGTATATGGTAGCGGGACTCTGAACCCTGAGATTGAGGAGCAACAACGCGATGATGTTTTATTACTTATTGGAGATCAGATTATGGATCCGATAGAGCGACCTAACGCGGGACCGGATGATGTTCATATTGAGGATGTAGCGGTTGAGGATGTTGTCCTAGAAGGGATTGTTGCTGAGAAGAATCCCGTGGAGGATCGTGACAAGAATGAATAAAGGACCACTGAGGAATTGATGACCATGGTTAGGGGTATTACCAGAGGTAGGATTGGTTGGTCACTACCGGAGGTTCGTTCAAGTTTGTAAAGATAGTAGCCCCTTTAACACGACTTACTCGTAAGACTCAGAAGTTCGAATGGACAGAGAAATGCGAGAACAACTTTTAAGAACTAAAGCAAAGGTTGGTGATGGCTACTATATTGGCGTTGCCGGATGGAAAAGGAGATTTTGTGATGTGTAATGACGCTTCTTAAAGAATTAGGGTGCTTCTTATACAGCACAACAAGGTAATCGCGTACGCGTCAAGACAATTAAGGGAATATAAAATTCGATGTCCCCACCCATGAGCTTGGGCTCGGGGAAATAGTTTTGCCCTAAAGATTGGAGGCACTACTTGTATGGAGAGAAGTGCGAGATTTACACAAGCCATAAGTGCTCTAGTGCATTTTTATGCAGAAAGAGCTCAACATGCGCCAGAGGAGGTGGATAGAGCTAATCGAGGATAACGATTATGATATTCTTTATCATCCAGGGAAAGCCAAAATGGTGGCTAATGCCCTTAGTATAAAAGAGAGACTCAAGATGAAACTGTCTTTGGGAGAGTTGATAAGAGATTTTGAGAAAATGGAAATAGAAGTGAAGGTAACCGGAGCCGGTACCGAAAAAACTGTTGAGATTGCAATACAGCCCGAATTATTGGAAAAGAACATATTGTGCCAGAAAAAGTGATGAATAAAGGTAGAGAGCCAACAAATAGATAAGAGATTAATACCGAGAAAGATGATAAGGGAATAATGAGGTATTCCTACAGAATTTGGGTTCGAAATGTTCAAGAGCTTAAAGATGAGATCTTAGATGAAAGCTAGTTTGAGGAATATGATTTAGAGCAAACCCTGAATGTGATAGTCAGGGAGGTTGCCATCAAGATAGAAGGAACCCATAACATAATGGAGTGGAAAATGAGGATTTAAAACATGTAGGATGACCCCGATTATGGGGAGAAGGAGGGAACGTTCAGACTAAGGAAACGGAAATTGAGTAAGGAAAGGAGACCCGAGACGATACTCCTATGCGGCAATTCATGGACCTGTCTAAAAAGAACTTAGACTATTATCCCCAACCACCACCCTAAGGAGACAGTGCGGTGGGAAATTCTTTCAGGACCTTTAAGTCGCTAAGCTCTCAGAGTTCCAAGGAACAAGCAAACCCAGTAGAGGAGAGAGCCTGGCTAAAGGAAATATAGGAATCATTTGAGATTCTAAATGATGGACGAATCATAAAAGTCTATTTTTGTCACTTACCCTCCTAAGAGAGAGGCCACCCGCTGGTAAAAGGCCAAGGAAGGCACGGAGCCAGAGGTTATGATAAACTGATTAAAGTTCAGTCAATTGTTTTCGAGAAAGTAATTCCCAAGGTTATGGAGATAGTGTAAAAGCTTTAGAGCCAGAGCAAAGGCGGACGGGTATGATGAATTATGAAGCTAAGTTGTAAAAGTTGTCAAGATTTGTTCTGAGGACTAGAATCCCAGAACGACGTGATGTTTGAAGTCAATAATTAGTGGGTTCATGAAATGATTGTAATAGAAAGGATTATAAAGGCAATAGAGTTCGAGGAATGATAAGGGAGTTGGTTATGAGGAAACCCTAAAGACTCGTAGCAATAGAAGTAGAAAAGTATGTAATCGTCAGGATAAGAGTGATTCACCATGAGTTAAAGCTGATGGATTGAAGGAATAAGAGATACATATATTTTATCCCCTATAAGTTGGGAGGATTTGAGGAAACCTTGAGATAGTTCGAAGGATAAATAATGAGACGCGGATAGAATGAGGAGACAAGGAAGTAAGAAATTAGGAAAAAATTGGATGAAGGAAGTGACCTTCAAGAATGTGAAGTGTAAGACCGGTGGCTTGATACCCAGAAAGGGAGACGCCAGGTATGAAAAATATCCCAACATTGAGATGACTGTTGAGATAAACAACAAAAGTAAATAAGGAATTATTTAGAAGAAGTTCACGTTGAACACGACCAATATCTTCCAGAACATCCTTGTTATCGTCACCAAATTAGGCAAGAAAAGCGGATAACCATTGTTATCTTTTGGAGGCCATATTGATTGACCTCATTTTGAATACAGATGTTATTGTGAAATTAGGCATATACTATCGAGGTGGGAATGATTGAATAAGACACCCTTATCAGGGTTATATGACTTGATTTATCCATGGAAGGATGCATGTACTTTTTCTAAAGGTGGAATTAAGGATAGAACATCGGTAACTTAAGATGAACCCTAGGGGAATGCATAAAGGTTGGCATTTCACCCTTAATAGGGACAGTATGAGTTTTGACAGTATGAATTGGAAAGGATTAAGGTAACAACAACCTTTAAGGATCAGTGGGGAAATTTTTCAGAAGTATATAAACAATGGTTCTAGTATTAATAAATGGTATCTTGATATGCCCTGTATCTAGGGAATACAGGAGGAACGATTCAAGGATAACCTTAGAGGTTTTACAAGGAGAAAGGTAATAATCAAAGTTCTCAAGAATAGAAATTTTGATGAAGGAAATATGACGTAATTATAATAATTCCAGGGGGCACGTGTTAAACCATAAGAAGTATAGATCGACCCAATGAAGGTCGAGATTGGTGAAAACGAGAAGGACCCAAGATAAGAGACGTCCTAAGTATGATCGAGAGTCAGTCGTGACAATGTTCACATCTAAAGACTAAGGCAATGACTTATGGAAAAATGGTGATTTTTTTTTCTCACCAGGATTTAAGAAAAGCATTTTCACACAAGCAGTGATTGGAAATGAGGTAGAAAATTTAGATGAAGATCATTTAAAATGACATTGATTGTAAGGAAATTTTACTATCAAGAAAGGCCAAAGAGGTGGCCGACACTCTAAGTGTAAGAGAGGAATTATAGGCGCTCGTGCCAGAGGAATACAGTGATGATGGTTGAAGCCGTGAAGGCTGTATTATGGTTTGGAAGATTGACATTCCTTCTGATGACTGTGCAATACCCAACCGTAATAGTAGTTTGGTAAAGGTTTAATTCGTGTAATCGCCATGAGCGGGCTATCTATCTTAGAAAGTACTATCTTGAGAATAAGCCAGGACCATATTTCAAAAAGACTAAACAAACCTTTGAGTTAAGTCTTCTATTGAAGGCATATGATTAAGAATGGTATTAACCTGCTATCGTTGCTTTCATTGAAACTCTTCTGCAATTTTATCTACTTCATGTCATATGTACGTCAAGTTCAGGAGTGTTCTTTATGAATCATGAACGGTGATCATGTTACCTCCTTAGAAGAATTCGATACGATATGTATGGACTCCATATGGTTAGCTATTAAGATTCCAAGGAAAATGAATGACAACAGTAGGTCAGTGGTGGACCATAGTAATGCAGCAACGATTCTTTGAATAATGAGCCGATTACAATCGTGAGAGTTGTAGTGTAATGGATGTTGAGATTGGGTACCCCTAATTGGGTTGTGGTGATGTATAAGTTATCGTTGAATAGACTGATTAAGTAGATTATCTACCTATTGAATATTTATTCCTTCTTATCAATAGAGAGTCGTATTACTATAAGAGGAAGGTTGTGATGCAAGCATAGAATTCTAGTAACGATGATGTCTAGAATGAGATCCCATATTCGATTTTCGATATCGAGGGAGTTTCAAAGGTGATTGTGTATAAGCTCGAGGAAGAGCATGGGTCCATAGAATAATGGACGGAATAGAAAAAATGTTTAGGCATGTGAAATACGATGCTATAATACTTGATGTTGATATATATACGTATATGTTTTGTTCTCCTATGATAAACCTCTATAGTTCAGGGATAGATTCAAAGCCAGATATTTTGTGGCAGTATATTTTATATATATACAATTCTCTTCAATCCGTTCTTTTCTCTCCTTTTCATTTCATATAAGCTGAGAAGAACAAACCTTCCAGAAGGGGAGGTATTGCCGAATGACTATCTATCTGTGTGATAGAAGCCTAGTAGGATACCACATATTGTTTAATTGCTTGTCAAGTACTAAAGGCTGGCCACCTTCTGTACTAACTATGCAATAGAACAAGTGTTCATGATCATAGTGATCTCTCAACAAATTCCTTTACTTCTATATGATGGATCAAGCTTTCGAAGATGGAGGCAGCTAGAGAGGAAGTGATACCAAGTATGGTGGTATTCCGATTCTAACGCGTTCGTGATACTAAGGTTGACGCGATTATTAAAAGGTTATGGAATGCTAACGAGCAAAAGTGTAATCAGCATAAAATTTGGTACGGAAAATAGTAACGATTACGAACTGGAAAAGAGTGGGTATTGAGAAGCAAAAGGTGTAGATCTAGATGAGATAATGAGAGTCTGTATAATAGATTTGAAAGAAATTTGGAGTGATCACTTAATGCTGATTAAGGTTTCTTAAGATAATCGATCGTATGTCAGTATCGAGGTATCGCCTTATGAGATCCTTGAGGGAAGACAATGTCGATCTCCCTTACAGAGCGCAAGATGCTCAGACCAGTAGTGGTCCAAAGGACCAACGATATAATAGATCTAATCAGAGGGCGGCTGGTAGTAGCCCAAGATGGACATAAAAAGTATGCTGATTTGACACGAAAGGACAAGGAATAGGAAGTAGGGAACCTAGTTCTGTTATAGGTATTCCCTTGGAAAGGATGGATGAGGTTCGGAAAGAAAGGAAAGCTAAGCCCACGAATTGTTAGACCCTTTGAGGTATTAAGATGTATTGGGAAGTTAGCATATGAGCTAGCCCTACCCCCAAACATGTAGCAAGTTCATAACGTGTTCCACGTATCAATATTAAGGAAGTATAATTCGGATGCCAGACAAATAGGGGCATATGAGCGCATAGACATGAAACCCGACGTAACCTAAATGGAGCAACCAGGAAGGGTTATAGATTGAAAAGGAACAAGTGCTTAGGAGAAGGGTTATAAAACTAGGCAGAGTTTGGTGGTAGGACCACAATGTGGGAAAATTTACTCGAGAGTTAGAAAGTGCAATGCTAAGAAAGTATCCCTACTCATTTTCTATCTGATTCCAGGACGGAATCCTTTTAAGGAGGGGAGACTGTAAAAACCCCAATTTTTTTGGAAATTTTTTTGAAACCCTTATGAATAATGATTTTGCTGATTATGATGAATAAGAAAACTTTTCATGCCACACTATGTAGGGGTTCTTCTATTGTTATTCTGAGATCTTATTAGTACTTTATGTGGGATATAAGTGTATGTAAAGATCGTCAGAATCCAAATCCGAACACTTTGATTTTTACCGAAAATCCACCAGATACCGAAACAATTGAGTATAAGGTAACAGGATAAAAGGGATTTAAATTCAAGGATTATAAGAGGGGATCATAAAAAGGAATATAATGTATTGAGAAAGGTTAAGGGAACCCAAGTAATAAGATCCCGGGTATGATCCCTCAAACGATAAACGAGAACGAAAGTTAAGCGAACCGTATAACAGATCAGCGATCATTAGCCAAGTAATTAGGAGTTAATCAAAGAGGTTAATGATGATTATGTCATCACACCAACAAGAAGAAGATAAGTGTGGGAAGATGACATAAGTGGATGATATAAGCATGACCAAATGAGAAGGTATTGTTGGTTGATTTCAAGCCACACAAATTTTACCATGGTAAAAGGTTAATTAACAACAAAAATAAAGCAACCAAGACAAAGCAAATCAAAAACACAAAACACAAGTTGACTTCCACTTTCAAGAACATCAAGCTCTCGGCTTTCCTTCATTTTCAAGGAGAAAAAAATCAAAATCCAAAATCCAAGCATTGTTAAATCATGAGGTAATTATCCAAAGTTCCTTATACATAGATATAGCTATCCCATGAATCTAAGCTTCAATTTCCTTCACAATCTCTTCCAATAATTCAAGGAAGAAGATGGTGAATAGTAACTTTCAAAAAATAACTTTAGTTTTCTTGAATTTTTATGAAAGTTTAAGGTTATACAAGCAAGGATCAAGGTTCTTTTAGGCATTCAAAGCTCTTGTGTTGTGTTAAGAAGCTTTAAGAAGGTATAAACTCCAAACCCTAACTTTACTTTGAGTATTAGGTTTAGTTTTGTTGTTATGGTTCATAAGAAGCATGATTCTTGTAGACTTAGAGTGTGGCTGGTTTTGTAATGAGTTGGAGTTGTAATTCTTGGATTATTGAATAATGAACTTAAGTATAGTTTTAATTCATATTTGAGAATAATATAAATTGGAGAACTTGAGGTGTTGGGGCTGTTGTAGTATGATATGGATGGATTTTGGTTGTATGAATGAATTGTGGTTGATTGGTGGTTGGTTTGGAGTAGAATAAAAATTGGTAATCGCGTAAACATAGCCGTCGTAATGTCCGATTTACTTTAGAATGTTTTTGTTCTTAACATCAGGACCCGATAACTCACTATTAGGTTTTTACCATTGCCATGATTAGAAAGTTCATGTTACGAGCTTCGTTTTGATATGTGGTTCTCTTAAATCCGATGTACGGTTTAGGAGAAACGACCATTTTAAGTAACGGCGTTTCGCGACCGAACCATTACCCCTCACCTTACTTTGAAACCTTGGTTAAGGACTTTAAATGACTAATTGGGGTATGAAACAATTATGTTAAGTGGATTAGGCAGTTGGTAAGGTACTCGCGAAAGAATCACTTTAAAATTCTTAATGGTTAATTTATTAAAAATGGTGGAGCCGAGGGTACTCGAATGACTTATGTGATTCGTTAAGCGTATAAGTTACCATAAGTGAACGTTAGGGTTCAATTGGTTAAAGTCTAGTTTCTTAAGCGACCGGGGTTTAATTCTGACTTATGTTATTGTTCATAGGTTATCAGACCCACTCTAAGCTTAAGTCTATCCCGGAACACTCAGGCAAGTTTTCTACCCGTTATACTGTTGTTGTGATGTATATATGTATATGCATTATCTTGTGATAGATGCATGATGGTTAATTAGCAAATTCTTGCGATATATTGGAGCATGTGATATGGTATATATGCATTCCTGTTTCATAATCTTGATACATATATCTGTTGATTCAAATGCTTATAAGTTGCATAATACCTATGCTAGAGATAAGCAGTAGTTGCGTATACCCTTAGTATAGGGGACCCAAAGGTGAACAGTTTTCTAAACCGGGAGTCGATATTCCCGAGTATAATATATATATATATATATATATATATATATTTATATATATATAGATATAGTTTTCAAAACTATTAATCGAATAAGGTTTATTCGATAACTTTATTTTATTTAATGAATATTATTGGAATATTCATTTGAGGACTTATGACTCCGCTTATTTATTAAATAATATTCTTTATTTTATTAAAGAATAATGTCTTGATAATTAAACTTATTTTCGATTATTCAAATAAAGATCATACTTTCGTATAAGTATATATTTGGTTATTAATATTCATTTCAAGTATGAGTTTTAAAACTTTTACTTCAATTATTTTTAAAGATTATTCTTTATGGGAATATTATTTAAATAATAATATTCAGATATTTTCTAATATATCGGAACTGATTTATTTCATTAAATCAGCATTTCTCCAAACATTCTTAAAAATGTTTTCGAGTCTTCAAAATGATTTTAAAAGTTAGAGCGGATCCCAAAACTCATTTTTTATATATTTAAGATCTTCCTTTCAAAGGAAATTTAAATACTCGTTCAACACCTGAGGGATCCGGCTCTGTGGTGTATTTTATATTCGCAACGTGGTTGCTGTTTTGAGAAAACAATTTGATTACTTGCCCAATTTCGGGAAGTAAGTCCATCTAATTGAGTCGGCATAAGCGACAGGACGGGGTACGGTCTATGAAGGTGTAAGAGGCTGGGTGACAGTCCATCCACGCGTGAGTGGCCGGGTAACGGTCTAGCGCGAGGTCCGAATGCGGCCAGGGTGATGACCGGCGAGGAATTCATCCATCTAAGTAGAAAAGGTTACTTATTGGTATCTTTGCCTGATCAGCAAGATATCGGGTTTATGCCAAAATTCTTTTCTTTCCAAATTCATTGGATATTACAACTCTGTTCATACTTTACATGACAGAGGTTTTCAGGAAATGTATGAGAGAGATATATGGATATATATCGGGACTTAATGAAGAATCTCGTAACTTCATTTCTTTTGAATGATATTTCAAAGATTGAATCTATTCAAATCTTATCTTGTAGTCTCATCTATGTGATAAACTTTTGAAACTGATTATAACTTGAACGGTGGTAGTTCAAGTAGTATTCGGAAAAGATATAAGTATATTGGAGTATCTTGTAACTTCATCTTTTCAACTTATATCTAGTTAATGATTATCTTATGCATGACAAAGATTTTCAGAAAAACGTTGAGACAAGGTTAGATATATGAGATCACCTTGCAACGATAGTTTTATACAAGTTATAAACTGGAACTCTATGTATATTATGCATGGAAGAGGATTCTAAGATTTTGAAAAGTATATATGCATATATATATATATACTGAATATTTTGCGACTTGGTCGCGTTAAGATATCAGCTTGGTTCATTTTTTCTTGACCAAGACTTTCATGAGTACTATGAGAATGCTCATATATTGTTAATTATAATACATATTATTTCGGTGGGCTTGTTGCTCATCCTTGCTTTCTTCTTTCATCACACAACAACAGATAGACAAGATGAACATGATCAAGCTCCCAATTCATGAGCGGTTAGGAAATATTCCGCAGTTTCCTGTAGGCGTTGATGTCGTTGTAGCTGAGGTAGGAACTACCAATAGGCTAGGCTTTCAACTTTTGTTGCACCAGACTTATGTATATTTATGAATTGTAATAATGGCAAAGAATATGTAAATTTATTCAGAAACCCTTTTAAGGTGTATTGACATATAATTGTGGAATAAAATGACTTGTATTATTTTTGGTATTCATCTCTGAGACTATAACTTGTGGTGTGTGTGTATATTGTGGAGTCACAGTATGTAGTAGTTGGTTGTTTATTAAGATTAAGTGTTATTAAGGGAAATGGATCTCGTGACAACCCGGATCCCCGACCCCGGATTTGGAGGTGTTACAGAAAAGAACATAAACAATATTGCACAAATGAGCTATCTAGCTCAGCAAGTCACAATGACAAGACTGAGAATAATGATCATCAAGTGAAAAGGATTATGATATCAAGTGAACAATGAATACTGATTTAGAATTGGATATTATATTTTTATTTTAAAAACCAAGGTTAGGTTGCTGATCAGTCACGTACTAACCCCGAGCAAGGCACACAACTCTGCTCTAATTACTGGATCCATGGCACACATTGGCCTAACTTGACCACCAATCTGGTCTGATCACGAATCTGGTCCACAATTTTATAAAACAATCCAATTCTAACATAATAACAGAATAAACATTGTAAAGCAATAAACAAAATCATAAGCAACATTGGATATTCAATAATGAAATGGTTGCAATCTTCACAAAGGATCAATATGTCAATTTCAAAGAATGGTTGTTAGGTAATGAAAGAATTGGATAACAAAGGACTCAACGTTGCAAGGTTACAAGGATTTGGTCTTTCAAAGCATAAGGTATAATGGTTTGAACATGTAAGCGGTTTGATTCAGTGTTTGGTATTTAGTTTGTATGTGGAGTAGTATCGTATATATATGGTTCGTATTCATGTAAGCAACAATCAATGATTCCGAAAGAATAAGGTTTACAGCTCAAAGATCAACAACTGGAATCAAGGTTTAGGATCCAGTGCTTCAAAGCACTTGCAATATAGAACAGGACTATCAATCAACCATAATATATCTCTAAAAAGTTCAGAACACTTGCCTGGTACTAGCTTGCTATACTTTACTAACTTCCAATTACCACTGTCTTACTCAGCTATCTGTTTCCCTTTCCTACGCCTTGCCTCTTCTGCTCACATATCACTATCATTACTCAACTCATACTATTTTATTCGATATACACTTCTATCTACCTTTCGTTTTACCCAAATCCGATTAACGGATTGAAAGTTACGCTATAAACAAGTAAACACCAAACATATAGATCGATAATCAAATAACAAGTCACATATAACACGTAACACGTCAAACAATCAATGATATATCATTTATAAAGAAGTCTGGGTCATAAACAGGCTTTCGGGTATTTAATAAAAATTTTAAAACATATTTTTGAATTTAAACGGGTCGTTAGATCAATTTTAAAGCAATAAACAGGGTTCGGTTGGCTACATCTGGCTTCAAAATAATTTTCTAATAATTATCGAGCCTTGAAAATAATTTAAAGTAATATTTTAAAGCTCGAAACTATTTTTTGAAAATTTTAAATCATTTTTAAATAATTAAATCTAATTAAATAATTAATTAAAATCAGTTAATAAATTATTAAATCAATTAATCAATTAATTTTCGAATTAATTGACTAATTAATCAATTAGTTATTAACTAAAATTAATTAACTAATTAATTCAGATTTATTTTTAAATTAAAAATAATTTTTGGAATTAAAATAATAATTTTTGGAATTTTCAGAAATTAAAAATGAATTTTTATAATTAAAATAAATAAGAAATATGATTTTTAAAAATTTTTAAAACAGGGAATCCTATTTCTGCAAATTCTGGAAACTTCAGGGACCAAACTGGATCGTCCCCAAAAGTTCAGGTACTAAACTGTAATTTGATAGGGGGGTCGCCGGAAAATGCCCTGTCTCGTCGGAAAAGATGATCCAGGGAGGCTCAGGCAACCACCATCTCCAGATCACATCTATAAAATACCAGGAACATAACCATGCCATCAAATCGACCTAACAATCCCTGAGTTTGCCAGAATTTGGCCGAGAAGTTCGCTGGTTTCCAGCGAGCTCGACGTAAGTTTAAAAATACAACTCCTTTCGATTCACGAATCCTCTGTTAACGAGCTATATACCAATCGATTGCAAATTTCATGAGGGACAAAACCCACTATATTTCAACAGCTAATAACCCCTAGAACAAAAAGCCCTAATTTTCAATTAAGAACATTCATACGGGTTATAAACACTAATTTTAAAATTCGAAGATTAAACTCAATTTTGAACATGTTATTGAACTCCAAATCCGTCATATGACATATGAAAATCATCAGGAAAACAAGCTCTACAACATGCCAGCATCAAATCATCCAAACAATCATCCGTACAAAAATTCATATTTTTAATCAAAATAATTCGAAAATAAATAAATATATATAAAATCAACCTTTGATTCTGCAGTAAAATGAGTTCTGGAATCTGATAGTACTCCTCAAACCCTTCGATTTGGTTACTCAAGCTTTGAAAACAGAGATCACTAACACCTTCAAAAGCTGGTTTGATTTTCAAAAGATTATATGAATATATGAGTTTTCTCTGTAAATTTCTATAATTACTGTTTGTAAATGATTTTCAGTACGAAATAAAATACGGTAAAGGCTATTTATAATTACGGAAAATTAGTATCCCGTTGGATCATTCCGGATATAAAATGGTACGTTTATTTATAAAAACAGATCCAAACGGTACCAGTTTTTGGGATAATTATCCCAATTAGTACAATTTGTACTGCGGTCTTGGTCTCAGCACCTGGTTATACGTATTACGAGGTGATAATTGTAATAGTTTAATAAAAAGATCACGTTTATCAAAAATACGAGTTTTATTGATTTACCGAAACGAATAATGTATCGAAAATATTGCGCCGGAACCCGCGCAGGACAAACCGTACGCCGGATAGAAAAAGTCGAAACATGGAAAATGCTCGGAATATTGCAATTAGGTTAGGAAGTAGTTCTCGGAAGAGTTTCGGGTTATAAAAACGTAAAAACGGATGACGTCGGTTGGTTCCCGATTATATAAAATAGTTTATAAATACTCGGAAAAAGAATTCATATAATCCATATATTTCCTATAAAATCATAAATCAACATAAAAATAAATAGGAAGATATGGCTATTATCTATATTTTATTTTGAACATATAAAAATTAAAATACTCAATTAATATTATTTTAAACATCCAAGCACATATATCACTTAACAATTAATTCACAGAATAAATACTGAACATGAATAATATTTATTTATTAGCAAAAATAATTACACGATATATCCCAGATATTACAACAATTATTTTTCCTGGACTCCTGGATTAATTGGACTGCTATATATTGATGACTTATGATCGTTTTTCATAACGAGGCGTACCAGAGCTTAAGAAGAAGGCGTAAGAAGACCGTATAACACAATTCAACCAATGCGAAGATGATCTAGTATATTCTTGTGATTCTTTGTTTTAAGTTGTAATCTTGGATGCTAGTTTTCTTATTTGTTAACCTATACTCTTGTTACGTACTTGGTTTATTATTTATTCAGTATAAAGACTACGTTTATTATACCATATTTTCATCGGAACTCGCGTTGATGATGAGTCCGATTATGGGCTAATCGTTATCATGGGATTCTAGCGGATTTACTTATAGATTTCTTTATTTAATTTGATTCAATACCTTAGTGTGTGGTGATTGTATGATATCCTAGTATTGGTTGTGCTTATTCGTCTTATGAGCGTCGTGAACTTGTAAGATAACGTGTTAAATTCTATTGAAGCAAAAGTGAATTTAGAGGTTTAGAACTTGTCATGCTAGTATAGGTTCATGCATTTGTTATGCATGATTCGTAGGTAATTTTAACCATCTTACTTGCCCTATTTAATCATGATAGATAACTTGTGCATTAAACCGTTATGTTGTCAAATTCTATAGACATATAAGGTCTCAATATAATTGGTGTCTATTCAGCTTCTATCTCTTTTGTGGATGTCTTGTAGTAGGGTATTCGTACAATGAAAGTTGGCGTTTACTAGTTTCGTGTTATCTGATTAGTGTCATCACCATTGCATGCTAAGTTTAAGAACAAAAAGGCTATTGAATGAAGTAGTAATGAAGTTAGAATCCCATATTAGTGTCATATAGTTAATCACTCCTTTTAATCTATTAGTTAATGTTCTTTAGTATAATCTCTTAGTTAATCGTAGTTATAAACAACCTCAATTTTTTTATTCCTTTTAGCATTGAATAATAACCATAACATTGTTGCATTAGTGCATTGATTAAAATTAACTTAAAAAAGTCTTTGTGGGAATGAACTAGAATTAATTCTATATTACTTGTGATCGCGTATATTTGCTAGAATAATAGCGCGTGTTTTCGTCCTAACAAGTTTTTGGCGCCGCTGCCGGGGACTCAGGTTTAATTTTTATGTATTTGTCATCAGTGGTCATTAAAGTTCATTGACTAGGACATTGTTACTTACTTATTTCCTTGTCTTATTTCAGGTACTCTAGCGAGCGTATATGCATACGCATTCTCGGTCTCGTAAGAGAACACTGGATAAAGCTGAGGAAAAAGTTGTAGCTAAGAAAGTTTTCGAAGAAGTTCTTGTCGAGGAAAAAGTTGAAGAAGAAGCTCTTATTGCAATGGGAGAACCATAAACGAATACGAAGGCTTTGATGGATTAATCTCAACCGAAGATTAATGATATTCAGTCTAGCATTGTCCGACCAGCCATCTCGGCTAACACCGTTGAGATCAAGTCGAGCACGATTCATATGATACAGAACTCAGTTCATTTTGGGGGTTCTTTGATAGAAGACCCCAACATGTACATCAGAGATTTCATCGAGATCTGCGACACTTTCAAGTTCAATGGAGTTTCTGAAGATGCTATTAAGTTGAGGCTTTTCCCATTCTCTCTGCGGGGTAAAGATAAGTGCTGGTTACATTCTCTACCACCAGGGTCTATCACCAAATGGGAGGATCTTGTTCAAAAGTTCCTAACTAAATTCTTTCCTATAGCGAAGACTGCTGCAATCAGAAATGCTCTTACTCAATTTGCTCAGCAATCTGGAGAATCTTTATGTGAGGCTTGGGATCACTACAAAGAGATGCTTAGAAAGTGTCCTCATCATGGGATGCCTGACAGGATGATCATTAACTGCTTTTATAATGGATTGGGTTCTACTTCTAGACCCATGCTTGATGCAGCATCAGGAGGAGCCTTGTGGGCTAAAAGCTACGATGAAGCTTATGAACTGATTGAACTGATGACTGCTAATGAATACCAAAATCCTACTCAGAGACTACCTCGGGGCAAGGTAGCAGGAATTCTGGTAGTGGATGCAGCTACTGCTATAGCTGCTCAGCTTAAGGCTTTGACGATAAAGGTGGATTATTTGGCTAATTATGGAGTTAATTAGATCACTAGTGTCTGTGAGTTTTGTGTTGGTGCCCATGAGATGGAGCAGTGTGCTATTTCTAGTGAATCAGCTCAGTTCGTGAGCAACTTTCAGAGGTCACAGCAGCCTGTTCCAGCCACCTATCATCCCAACAACCGTAATCATCCTAACTTCAGCTGGAGAAATACTCATAATGCGGTTCAGCAACCTTATCAGCAGTATGAAGCAAAGCAATACAACCCTCCTGGTTTTCAGCAACCGCAATATGCACCAAGACAACAAATCCAGCTGCAACAGTCTAATGAAAAATCTGAATTAGAGGAGTTAAGGCTCATGTACAAGAGCCAAACGGTTTCTATCAAGACCTTGGAGAATCAAATTGGGAAAATTACCAATGCCTTGCTAAATCGTCAACCTGTTACACTCCCTAGTGACACTGAACTACCAGGAAAGAGGGAAGCTAAGGAGCAAGCAAAGGCAATTACATTGAGGTCTGGAAAGGTTGTAAATCCCGAAAAATCTCAAGTTTTGGAAGATAAAGCTGTGGCTGAAGAAGAAGTACAGAAGGAAGCAGAAGTGGAACCAAGGAAGACTACTATGGAACACACTCCTCATGAGGGTAATACAGGGGAGTAACAGATCTATACTCCACCTCATTTTCCTAAGAGTCCGCAGAAGAAAAAGCTGGATAAGTAGTTCGAGAAGTTTCGGGAGGTGTTCAAGAAACTTCATATCAATATACCTTTCGCTGAAGCTCTTGAACAGATGCCTAGTTATGCGAAGTTTATGAAAGGTATTCTTTCTCGGAAAGTGAAGCTTGATGACTTAGAGACAGTTGCTCTCACGGAGGAATGCAGTGCGGTGCTGCTACAGAAATTGCCTCCGAACCTTAAAGATCCTGAAAGCTTCACTATTCCTTGTACCATTGGAAAAATGTCATTTGACAAATGCTTATGTGACTTGGGAGCGAGCATCAATTTGATCCCCTTGTCAATCTTCAAGAAGTTGCACTTGTAATATTCCATATTTTCAAATATTATTATTATTATTATTTGGAATTGTTTATGTGATTTTATGTGAATTTTAGTGAATTATATGATAATTGGAATTGATGTTTGGGTGTTTATATGTGATATTATTTGAGTATTTGAATTTTTAATATGTCCAGAATAAAATATAGATAATTGTGATATTTTTCTGGTAATTTTTGGACTGTTATATGATTTATAATGATTTATGGATTTATTAATTATATTCTGTTTAATTACAAAATTATTTTATAATGCCGGGAATCGTCCAACCTCAACCGTTTTTATAACCCGGAACTGTAACGACCGAGAAATTACGCTTGTATTATATTATAATAATGATAAATTATGTGTATTATTATGTGATTAAATGTGTTAAGTCATTAAACCTAACTGCTAGGTGTTACGTGTTGGTTGTTTTGATCCAAACGTATTTTGGATATTTATTGAGCGTTTTATCGTCAGTTATATGTTTTATATCAAAACCCGTACATCTCAAAACTATGTTTTAAAAGCCCGTATTTCAAACAAAATCATTGGCCCTATCTTGTTAGACATGCCTTATATCATATCGCTATTCTGAACCCTAGACGTTTTACAAATTGACCTTTGTCGCGAAAAATGACTTTTCCGGACCCCTTCGGGTACCAAAAACCCCACAAAAATTAAAATTTTATTTTTATATGATCATGAAATTATCATATATCATTTTTCTTTGTATTTTTGTAATATTCACAATTTTTGGGAATTTTTAGCATTTATTTTGTATTTATTGGATATTTACAAATTCAATATTAATACCCAAAAATTATAAAAATTGGGGCCAAATATTTTTATTAGGAGTGTAATTAGACCCTTAATTTTACTTAGGGGTATTATTTTCATAAATATAAATACCTGAATTACTATTAATTTTTCAGTTAATTATAATTAAAAATCAGAAAATAATAAGAAAAAAACAGAAAAGGAATTAGGGTTAGGGTTTGGTGAAGAACAGAGTAGCAGAATCAAGCAAGGATTTGAAAGTGATTCCGGAGCCCAAATCGAGCGTGTGTGTACTCGTTTTGAAGCTTATGATCTCTAGTTTTCAATTATGTAATTGTTTTTCGTGTTTGATTGATCGAATAGAAATTTATATTTTCGGGTTTAATTTCTTGAATTCGGGTTTTGTGATTGAGTAGTTGTTTGATGATTCTGTTAGTATAGATGTTTAGATCGTCGGATAGGGAGTCGAACGGCACAGGTTTCATGCGATTTGGTGTTATTTTTGGCGTCGCCGGAGAACCGCCGCCGCGGCGGTCTTCTTTGTGTTTCCGGCTGTAGAACGATGAAGGGAGAAGGAGGAAGGACAGTACGTTGCTTTGGTGTTGTTCTTGGTTGAAAACGCGAGGAAACGAGGTCCCTTCGTGGTTCGTTTGTTCGATTCAAGGCCGCCGGAAAACAGCCCGCCGGAGTCGGGTTCTGGGCAGCGGCCGGTTGTTCTTCCCGACCCGATTGGGTTGGGGACGACCCGGTTTGCAACCCGGAAACGACCCGGGTATGATCCTTCAGAACCCAAACTCTGTTCTGTTTTTGTGTTTTTGAGTAATTAATTATTTATTTATATTTTAGTAAATTAAAATCAGTTTTTAATAATTCTAAAAATTAATTAAAAATTAGTTTTGAATTCTGAAAATTAGTATTATTAATTTATAAATTATTTTATTAAATTATAAATTTGAATTTAATTATTTAATTAATTATTTAATTATTTATCTAATTATTTATTAATTATCTAATTAATTAATAATTGGGTAATTAATTAATAATTAGGTAATTAAATAATAAATAAGGATTAGAAATAATTAAGTGATATGATTAATAATCTAATAAGTAGTTAATAATACGAATAGTGATTCACTAATTAGAATTAGTATTCGAGCGATAGTTATTCGAATAATATTGTGGTAATTATTTGTAAAATATAATTAAATATCAATAACTAATTGATTAGTGAATCGTATGAGTTTCAATAATAATTTAATAGTTCAATAATTATGCGAGAATTGCGAGTAGCTTGTAGTTATATGAGTGATTAATCGTTAAGTTGGTTTATAATTCGAGTAATTCGTAGTTATTCGATAAATAGCGTATCAGTTAATTAAATCGATTAATTATTTGTAAATAATCGATCTAATCGAATAAGTAATAATAATTTATAATAAATAATAATAATTCCTAATAATTAGGGATTAATTATTTTAAAATACAATAATTATTAATTAATTATTTAAAAATGTAATTAATGATTTTTTAATTATAATTAATTATTTATAATTAACTATTAATTAATTTAATCTTGTTTAATTCATAATAATTCAACCGTTAGTCCGATTTGAGCGAAACGAAGACCCCTAGACTCAGAAAAATGTGTCGAATCCAATAAAAATAGTTGTAAGTTATAATTTCTTCCAGAAGAGAGTGGTTTGGTAATAATTAATAGTTCATAGGTCCTAATAGGGGTATAATTGAGTCGAATAAATCCCGAAAAATTATAATAAAATCAGATAAGACTAGTTAATGCAGGTATGAGTCTAGAATCGATTCTAAAAATAATTATAAGTCTAAAAATTGATTATATGCTTTATGTGCTATGTGCTTTACATGATTATGTGAACCTATGTGCTATATAAATATATGTGTATATATGCGAGTCAGATAGAAACGCATGGGTAGACTGATAAGGTTACGTGATATCAATTCGAGATACACGTATATAGTAAGTTACCTAAACGACTGTCTTTCTATGATTGGTTTAGTGTTAGCAAGGCAGAGCAATCTAGGGACAGAAGGCGGTGAGTTGAACCAGGTTAAGTATGCGCATGACAAGTTTTTCCCCTATTCTAAATTCAGAATAGTGAATTATATTTCCTTTTATCATATCAGTTACCTTTGATAATTATTGTTCATATACACTGTTATCCATTTATTAATGCTTGTTTCAATTTCATTTCGATTCTTGATTTCTCCCAATTTATTGAATTTCCTATTCATATTTTAATCCTTTTTTTACCCTTGTTATATATACTCTGGTATATCCTGGTGTTGGGATATATCAAAAGCATTCCGATTGTTCTGGATGTTATACCTTGGACTGAATGGTTATTATACGGGCTGGGTTTTACCCAGACCATTATTTAATAGGCCATAGTTGCCTGAGTACTCTTTATGTTGGTTGGGTCTATGCAGTTGGGTATAGATCCGCACTGTATCCTGACTGATCAGCGGGTTATAGTGCATATGTTGGTTCTTGTTTCCAGTCTTGTTCATTTGGTACTCGCCAGCATTGGCAAATTACTATCATATACAGATTCAGATGGTTGTTTCAACCAACTGCTTATTGCTTCACTTATTTCTCTCTCTTTACACTATATATATTGTTGCAGGCTTGTTGAGCAATTTTGGCTCATCCCCTTTTATTGTTATTCCTATTGTTTTACAGTTAAGGTAGAGAATGAAACCCATCAGGACCCGCATAGTCAAGAAGCGAGTCAAGCAGCGGGACCCTCTTATACCAAGAGTGTTCCTTCCCATTCCCGAAGAGAGCTTTGAATTGCCAGATCAGGTGTAACAGGATAAGTAATAATGTTGGGTTGAATAAAAGTCTTGTGTAGTTTGAATAAAAGTTGTGTGGTGAGATTGTAGATAGAATAAAGTTTTGTATCAAAGAGAGTTCTTGAGACAGGTTTTATTTATTTGGGTTTGTAATAAACTGTAGTATGTGGTTCTTGTTTTCAACTCAACCCTTAAAAGATCCTGAGTAGTAATAGTTCGGGGTAATTAATATATTTATATTCCGCTTGTGTAGGTTTAGTTGGTAGTTGTTGTTAATAATGCCCCAAATCCATACCCCGGATTTGGAGGGTGTTATAGTTGGCATCAGAGCTTAGGATTGACCCTTGAAAACAAGAACGTTAGGGTTAAGATAAGATAGGAAAATGAGATAGGATAAAAGTAAGAGTGTTAGGATTGTCTGTTTATGTGATTAGAAGTTATGAGTTTTAGGATTGTGATTTGATTGTTTTTGTGTTATTATTGTTATGTATATTAGATGGCTTCTTTATCCTCGTCTACGGAGCGGACCGAGACAGATCCAGTGGTTGCACCGGTATTAGCTCCAGTGTCAGAGCAGATCTTTCCTCCATTGCCACCACCTCCACCATTGCCACCTGGACCAGCACCAGAGATACCACTTCCCCCAGAGGTACCAGATTTTGCAGATTATTTTCCCTATTTTGAGCCCAGATTTTCCACCACTAGAGTTTCCGATGTTCGATATTCCTGACATGATTGATCTTCCACAGTGGGAGGATCCAGAGCCCTAGATTCCTGTGCCACCAGTTGAGATTCCAGAGATGCCACAGATGGAGCCAGAGGCAGAGCCGCCAGTGTATGCACCTATGGAGCAGCCTGTCTTATTCCCTGCCCCATTAGCCATTTATGCCCCTGTTCTTGAAGTTTATCAGTTTCCTCAGCCAGAGTTTATGGATGAGATAGTGGTAGATGGGTCGTTACCTTCTCGAGGTTCTAGCACGGATCTTCGTGAGCATCATACAGTGACTTATCAATGCTTTCAGGTGGAGAGAAAGGAGAGGATTTGATGGCAGAACCAGTGTAGAGAGATCCTTGGATTGTTTGAGACGCAGGCAGATGGTCCCGTTCGAGCGTTACGATCAGATTACATACTGAGGAAGAGGTTACGTCAGATACACCGGGTTAGTTCTCAGCAGCTTATGGATTTGAGACAGCAGGATCTTAGTGCGGGGACAGCATATCGTAGAGCATTGGGACTTACCGAGGCAGTGCTAGAGGCATTGCAGGAGGAGTTGAGTCACGTGCCACCAGGATTTTGAGACTAGCAGATAGAGGAGTGTCGTATCATGTACATTTTATAGATAGAGGCAGCATAGTATTGTATGACTAGTTTGTATGAGCGTAGCTACTGACTTTGACTGATAGTAGTAGCAGTACGACTGATATATCATAGGTTTTTGTATCAAGCATTGACACCTACAGCTGGTGTTCTACCTATATATATATATGAGATGGTCTTTTGCACGTTTTCTTTATTTTATTTCCAGTCATTTAAGCATTTACATTTATTTCATTACCATTGCATATTTACAAATGTTGTTTTATTTACGATCATGTTGTACCCTTATGTTTTCAAAAAGATTTTAAAGTATTTAAAAAAAAGGATTTAATTACACATCATACTGTTTTATTTATTTAGCTATTTAATAAGCTATTTTATTTTCCCAAATCAACTATTTTAACACCTGTTTAATATACTGTTATTAAAGAAGACCCATTGTTTTATTACCAGAAAGATGGCACCTAAAAGAAAAGCACAACCCGACTCATCAAATGGAAACACCGAGGGCCAAAACAATAATAACCAGATGGATCAGATGTTTAATCTCATGCAACAACAGATGTTGATGATGCAACAACAAATGCAACAGCAACAGCAGCAGTTCCAGCAACAGATGTTACAGCAAGCCGCTCATCCAGGACATCAAGTACCACCAGCAGCACCTACGGTCACTTTCAAGCAATTTCAGTCGGTAAAGCCTCCGGAATTTATGGGTTCCACGGATCCTACAAAGGCGAGAGCTTGGCTGAAAGAGATAGAAAAGGCTTTTTCGTTGGTAAAAGTTGAGGAAGAACAGAAGACGGATTTTGCTAGCTACTTTCTAAAAGGCGAAGCCAATTATTGGAGCGAATCGAAGAAAGTTTTGGAAGGAGAAGGTGTGGTGACCTGGGATAGATTCCCTGATCTTTTCTTGGAGAAATATTTTCCTCGCTTTATGAAGAACCAGATGGAGATCAAGTTCCTGGAGCTGAAGCAAGACAACTTAACAGTGGCAGATTATGAGACCAAGTTCACTGAATTGGCTAGATTTGTTCCAGATCAAGTGGATACGGATGAGAAGCGGGCCAAGAGATTGCAGCAAGGACTGAACCATGGATTCGTAGCAGAGTAGCTGTGTTTGAACTGACAACTTATTCGGCTATTGTTCAGAAGGCTATGATTATTGAAGGTGAAAGTGAAGCAGCTCAGAAAGAGAAAGGACCAGGAAATTTTCAGAATCGTTTCAACAGAAGGCCGGGATTTTAAGCTCGAGGAAAAGTAAACTTTAGGAGACCAAAAGAAAACAACCAGAGGATGGGTAATTGACTTCCTGCCCCAACTCAGCAAAGGCTTATTCGACCGCCTATACCTGATTACAGAACGTGTGGTAAAAAGCATACGGGAATTTGCAACAAGCCAAATGTCACGTGTTTCAAGTGCAAGCAAAGGGGACACTATTCTGGAGAATGTCCGATGGGAAAAGCAGAAGTTACTTGTTTTCAATGTGGGAGAAAAGGACATATTGCTAGAGACTGCAGAGGAGTTGGAATGGCCGCTAGTATTCCAAGAGTTTTAGCATTACCTCCACCTCCACTACCACAACAAAATCAGCCCAGAGCAAGGACTTTCAACATGTCAATGAAGGAAGCGGTACAGAATCCGAATGTGGTTGCAGGTACACTCCCTGTAAATTCCGTAAATGCTCTAGTATTGATTGATTCAGGAGCTACTAGATCTTTTATTTCTGAAGATTTTATCTCTAAGATAGATTGTGAGGTTCAGTGGTTAGATGAAGTGTTAGTCATAAAATTAGCAAATGATGATCTGGTTGTAGTAGATCGAGTATGCCCAAGTTGTGATATTGAGATAGGGAGATGTCATTTTTCAGTTGATTTGATACCTTTTAGGCTAGGGGAATTTGATGTTATTTTAGGAATGGATTGGCTATCTAGTAATAATGCTCAGATTGATTGTGCGAATAAGAAAGTGAAATTGCAAACTGAAGAAAATGAAACGGTAATATTTAAAGGTGAGAAGCAAAAGCAGAAATTCTTAACAATAATACAGACAAGAAGATTGTTACGCCAAGGATGTCAAGCTTACTTAGCCTATGTACGAGATACTAACAAGGGTAATCCGAAGATTGAAGATATTCCTGTAGTTTGTGAGTTTCTTGATATTTTTCCAGACGAATTTCCAGGACTTCCACCGGATCGAGAAATCGAGTTCACTATTGACTTGACGCCAGGGACTGAACCAATTTCGAAAGCTTCATATCGAATGACACCTGTTGAAATGAGGGAATTAGCAAAGCAGTTGCAAGAACTTCTCGACAAAGGAATCATAAGGCCAAGTGTATCCCCATGGGGCGCACCAGTATTGTTCGTGAAAAAGAAGGATGGTAGTATGCGACTGTGTATTGATTATCGTGAGCTAAACAAGTTAACTATCAAGAATAAATATCCTTTACCTCGCATCGATGATTTATTTGATCAATTAAAAGGAGAAGCATGGTTTTCGAAAATCGACTTGCGATCAGGCTATCATCAGTTAAAGATCAAGGCCGAAGATATTCTAAAGACAACGTTCAGAATGAGGTACGGACACTATGAATTTCTTGTGATGGCTTTTGGATTGACGAATGCACCTGCAGCATTTATGGATTTGATGAATCGAGTATTCAAGAAGTATCTGGATAAGTTTATCATTGTATTTATTGATGACATCTTGATCTACTCAAAGACAGAAGAAGAACATGCAGCGCATTTAAGAACGACATTGGAGATATTACAAAAGGAGCAGCTTTATGCAAAATTTTCAAAATGCGAATTTTGGTTGAAAGAAGTGCAGTTTCTAGGGAATATCATCAGCAGAGAAGGCATTCAAGTTGATCTAGCAAAGATTGAAGTTGTGTTAAATTGGGAAAGACCAAAGACGCCGGCAGAAGTTCGAAGTTTCTTAGGATTGGCAGGATATTATCGAAGATTTGTCAAAGAGTTTGCGAAGATAGCAACGCCGCTGACCAAGTTAACTCGAAAAAGTGAAAAGTTCGAATGGAATGGTAAGTGTGAAGAAAGTTTTCAAGAATTGAAGAATCGGTTGGTGACCGCACCAGTATTAGTACTGCCAGACGAGCAAGGAAATTTCGTCATATACAGTGACGCTTCGTATCGAGGGCTAGGATGTGTATTGATGCAACACGGTAACGTCATTACATATGCTTCGAGACAACTTAAAACTCATGAGCAGAAATATCCTACGCATGATCTGGAATTGGCAGCAATCGTATTTGCATTGAAGCTTTGGAGACATTATATGTACGGTGAAAAATGCGAAATCTACACGGATCATAAAAGTCTGAAGTATATCTTCACGCAAAAGGAACTGAACATGCGACAACGTCAATTTCTAGAATTGATTAAAGATTATGATGTTACAATCAGTTATCATCCAGGAAAAGCAAATGTTGTAGCAGATGCGTTGAGCAGAAAAGAAAGATTGAATCGGTTAACTTCATGCGAAGAATTGGTCAAGGAATTCGACAAATTCGAAATCGAGATTCGTATTCCCAATGAATCTGCAGGAACTATCTACGCTATGACTTTCCAATTAGGGTTGCTAGAAAAGATTCGCCGTTGTCAAGATGAAGTGATGAGTCAAGATGACGACTTAACGGGAGAAGAGATCACAACTCAGAAAGATAATGAAGGAATTTTACGCTTTGCGTCGAGAATCTGGATCCCTAACATGGCAGAATTAAAAGAAGAAATAATGCGAGATGCGCACAATTCGAAGTATTCCATTCATCCAGGAAGCACAAAAATGTATCGCGATTTGAAGAAAAACTTTTGGTGGCCGAATATGAAGAAGGAAATAGCAGAATGGGTGAGTAAATGCTACACATGCCAGCGAGTTAAAGCAGAACATCAACGTCCGAGCGGGTTATTGCAACCGTTAGACATTCCAGAATGGAAATGGAAACATCTGGCGATGGATTTCGTAGTGGGACTTCCAAGGACGAAAGCAAATTACGATGCAATTTGGGTTATTGTTGATCGATTGACGAAATCAGCACATTTTCTTCCGATTAACGAAAGATTTTCACTGGACAAGTTAGTGCACTTATATCTTAAAGAAATTGTGATGCGTCATGGAGTACCAGTATCGATTGTATCGGATCGAGATCCTCATTTCAATTCAAGATTTTAGAGACAATTCCAAGAATGTCTAGGAACGAAGTTGAACATGAGTACAGCCTATCATCCACAAACCGACAGTCAAAGCGAAAGGACAATTCAAACGATAGAAGACATGCTACGAGTTTGTGCGATCAATTTTGAAGGCAGTTGGGATGAACATCTACCTCTAGTGGAATTTTCTTATAATAACAGCTATCATGCCAGTATTGGAATGCCACCGTATGAAGCATTATATGGGAGAAAATGCAGATCACCAGTGCATTGGGATGAAGTTGGAGAACGCAAGATTTTGGGTCCAGAATTAATTCGGCAGATGAAAGAAAAGATTGAACTTATTCGAAAATAAATCGAGGCAGCACAAAACAGGCAAAGCAAATATGCAGACCAAGCAAGGAAGAATATGGACTATCAGGAAGGAGAACACGTATTGCTCAAAATATCGCCATGGAAAGGATTAACCAGATTTGGCAATAAAGGTAAATTGAAGCCACGATACGTTGGACCATTTGAAATTTTGAAGAAAATTGGGAAGGTTGCATACGAGTTAGCTTTACCACCCCATATGCAGCACATTCACAACGTATTTTATGTATTCATGCTTAAGAAGTACAATCCTGATACAAGGCATGTAATAGAGTATGAACCAGTAGAACTTTAGGCAGATTTGTCGTATGTACAGCAACCGATAAGGATTCTAGATCGGCAAGAGAGGGTATTAAGAAATAAGTCTGTGTCATTAGTGAGAGTCTTGTGGAGAAACCCAGTGGTTGAAGAATCAACCTGGGAAATCGAGAGTGAAATGTTAGAAAAGTATCCTCAGTTATTTGCATAGTATGATTCTGAGGACAGAATCCTGTTAAGGGGGAGAATGTAACGACCGAGAAATTACGCTTGTATTATATTATAATAATAATAAATTATGTGTATTATTATGTGATTAAATGTGTTAAGTCATTAAACCCTAACTGCTAGGTGTTACGTTTTGGCTGTTTTGATCCAAACGTATTTTGGATATTTATTGAGCGTTTTATCGTCAGTTATATGTTTTATATCAAAACCCGTACAGCTCAAAACTATGTTTTAAAAGCCCGTATTTCAAATAAAATCATTGCCCCTATTTTTTTAGAAATGCCTTATATCATATCGCTATTCTGAACCCCTAGACGTTTTACAAATTGACCTTTTTCGCGGAAAATGACTTTTCCGGACCCCTTCGGGTACCAAAAACCCCACAAAAGTTACATTTTTATTTTTATATGATCATGAAATTATCATATATCATTTTTCTTTGTATTTTTGTAATATTCACAATTTTTGGGAATTTTTAGCATTTATTTTGTATTTATTGGATATTTACAAATTCAATATTAATACCCAAAAATTATAAAAATTGGGCCAAATATTTTTATTAGGAGTGTAATTAGACCCTTAATTTTACTTAGGGGTATTATTTTCATAAATATAAATACCTGAATTGCTATTAATTTTTCAGTTAATTATAATTAAAAATCATAAAATAAAAAGAAAAAAACAGAAAAGGAATTAGGGTTAGGGTTTGGTGAAGAACAGAGTAGCAGAATCAAGCAAGGATTTGAAGGTGATTCCGGAGTCCAAATCGAGCGTGTGAGTACTCGTTTTGAAGCTTATGATCTCTAGTTTTCAATTATGTAATTATTTTTCATGTTTGATTGATCGAATAGAAATTTATATTTTCGGGTTTAATTTCTTGAATTCGGGTTTTGTGATTGAGTAGTTGTTTGATGATTCTGTTAGTATAGATGTTTAGATCGTCGGATAGGGAGTCGAACGACACAGGTTTCATGCGATTTGGTGTTGTTTTTGGCGTCACCGGAGAACCGCCGCCACGGCGGTCTTCTTTGTGTTTCCGGCAGTAGAACGATGAAGGGAGAAGGAGGAAGGACGGTACGTTGCTTTGGTGTTGTTCTTGGTTGAAAACGCGAGGAAACGAGGTCCCTTCGTGGTTCGTTTGTTCGATTCAAGGCCGCCGGAAAACAGCCCGCCGGCATCAGGTTCTGGGCAGCGGCCGGTTGCTCTTCCCGACCTGATTGGGTTGGGGACGACCCGGTTTGCAACCCGGAAACGACCCGAGTTTGATCCTTCAGAACCCAGACTCTGTTATGTTTTTGTGTTTTTGAGTATTTAATTATTTATTTATATTTTAGTAAATTAAAATCAGTTTTTAATAATTCTAAAAATTAATTAAAAATTAGTTTTGAATTCTGAAAATTAGTATTATTAATTTTTAAATTATTTTATTAAATTATAAATTCAAATTTAATTATTTAATTAATTATTTAATTATTTATCTAATTATTTATTAATTATCTAATTAATTAATAATTGGGTAATTAATAATTAGGTAATTAATTAATAAATAAGGATTAGAAATAATTAAGTGATATGATTAATAATCTAATAAGTAGTTAATAATGCGAATAGTGATTCACTAATTAGAATTAGTATTCGAGCGATAGTTATTCGAATAATATTGCGGTAATTATTTGTATCGTATAATTAAATATTAGTAACTAATTGATTAGCGAATCGTATGAGTTTCAATAATAATTTAATAGTTCGATAATTATGCGAGAATTGCGAGTAGCTCGTAGATATATGAGTGATTAATCGTTAAGTTGGTTTATAATTCGAGTAATTCGTAGTTATTCGATAAATAGCGTATCAGTTAATTAAATCGATTGATTATTTGTAAATAATCGATCTAATCGAATAAGTAATAATAATTTATAATAAATAATAATAATTCCTAATAATTAGGGATTAATTATTTTAAAATACAATAATTATTAATTAATTATTTAAAAATGTAATTAAGGATTGTTTAATTATAATTAATTATTTATAATTAATTATTAATTAATTTAATCTTGTTTAATTCATAATAATTCAACCGTTAGTCCGATTTGAGCGAAACGAAGACCCCTAGACTCAGAAAAATGTGTCGAATCCAATAAAAATAGCTGTAAGTTATAATTTCTTTCGGAAGAGAGTGGTTTGGTAATAATTAATAGTTCATAGGTCCTAATAGGGATATAAATGAGTCGAATAAATCCCGAAAAATTATAATAAAATCAGATAAGACTAGTTAATGCAGGTATGAGTCTAGAATCGATTCTAAAAATAATTATAAGTCTAAAAATTGATTATATGCTTTATGTGCTATGTGCTTTACATGATTATGTGAACCTATGTGCTATATAAATATATGTGTATATATGCGAGTCAGATAGAAATGCATGGGTAGACTGATAAGGTTACGTGATATCAATTCGAGATACACGTATATAGTAAGTTATCTAAACGACTATCTTTCTATGATTGGTTCAGTGTTAGCAAGGCAGAGCAAACTAGGGACAGAAGGCGGTGAGTCGAACCAGGTTAAGTACGCGCAAGGCAAGTTTTTCCCCTATTCTAAATTCAGAATAGTGAATTATATTTCCTTTTATCATATCAGTTACCTTTGATAATTATTGTTAATATACATTGTTACCCATTTATTAATGCTTGTTTCAATTTCATTTCGATTCTTGATTTCTCCCAATTTATTGAATTTCCTATTCATATTTCAATCCTTTTTTACCCTTGTTACATATACTCTGGTATATCCTGGTGTTGGGATATATCAAAAGCATTCCGATTGTTCCAGATGTTATACCTTGGACTGGATGGTTATTATACGGGCTGGGTTTTACCCAGACCATTATTTAATAGGCCATAGTTGCCTGAGTACTCTTTATGTTGGTTGGGTCTATGCAGTTGGGTATAGATCCGCACTGTATCCTGACTGATCAGCGGGTTATAGTGCATATGTTGGTTCTTGTTTCCAGTCTTGTTCATTTGGTACTCGCCAGCATTGGCAAATTACTATCCTATACAGATTCAGATGGTTGTTTCAACCAGCTGCTTATTGTTTCACTTATTTCTCTCTCTTTACACTATATATATTGTTGCAGGCTTGTTGAGCAATTTTGGCTCATCCCCTTTTATTGTTATTCCTATTATTTTACAGTTAAGGTAGAGAATAAAACCCATCAGGACCCGCATAGTCAAGAAGCGAGTCAAGCAGCGGGACCCTCTTATACCAAGAGTGTTTCTTCCCATTCCCGAAGAGAGCTTTGAATTGCCAGATCAGGTGTAACAGGATAAGTAGTAATGTTGGGTTGAATAAAAGTCTTGTGTAGTTTGAATAAAAGTTGTGTGGTGAGATTGTAGATAGAATAAAGTTTTGTATCAAAGAGAGTTCTTGAGACAGGTTTTATTTATTTGGGTTTGTAATAAACTGTAGTATGTGGTTCTTGTTTTCAACTCAACCCTTAAAAGATCCTGAGTAGTACTAGTTCGGGGTAATTAATATATTTATATTCCGCTTGTGCAGGTTTAGTTGGTAGTTGTTATTAATAATGCCCCAAATCTATACCCCAGATTTAGAGGGTGTTATAGGAACTCTTTCAAAAACTCCTTTCTAACCTAATCTGGTAATTCCGGACATTTTCCGTATTTTGACTTTTTCGATCCGGATTACAGTTTGACCTGTGCGCGTCCCGGCGCAAGATTTTCGATACGATAACCATTTCGATAAATCAACAAAACCCGTATTCTCGAGCGACGGGATATTTTTACATTATTTTTGTATATGGTATTTTATGAAAAGCCCAGTTTTGATAATTATCCAATTTTGGTATTAAATTGTATCGTTTTTATAGTTACTTAGCGGCTAAGTAATCTATTTCGGATTCGATATGATCCCATAGGATACTTGTTACGTGTTTAAGATGCGTTTATATGAATCGATCCGTAATTTAGGCATGTGTTTATTTGCGTTACTCATTTTATCTCATTTTATGTGTATGGATGTATTTTATACGTGCTTAGGTTTTTCGGTTAAATTAAGTATCGTTTTGTTTTTCGAAAATCAAAGGACCGGGACCCCACCGGGACATCAAAGCCCGCAAAATTCATTTTTTTATTTTTATAAAATCATTCATATTTTAAATACCCAGTATTTCTGCATCTTTGTATTATTCGCAATTTTCGGGGAATTTTGGTACAAATTTTATATTTTACTGTTTTTAAAATTATTTCCCGTAATTATTATTTTGGGGCCTTAATTATTATAATTAGGGGATAAAAACACCCTTAATTTATTTTTGGGTGTAATTTCAGTAAAATATAAATACCAGCAGATTTATTATTTTATTCATTTTTTTTATATAAAATTTCAGAAAATTCCTAAAACTCAAGAACAGAAATTGGGGGTGAGATTTGGAGCAGAAACTTTAATCACTGATTTTGTTTGATTTATGAAACCATATTGGAAGTTCTAGTAATCAAAATGATCCTTGTTTCAAGCTCTTTCTTTTGACATCAACATCGTGATCTGAGGTGAAGTATTGTGTAAATTCGATTTTTTTAGTGTTCTTAATCTTAAAATTCGATTTTGATTTGTAAGGGTTTTTGATTGATTCTGATGTTGCAGATAGTTTTAAAATGATTATAGGAGTCGATTAAAGTATAAATTTGTGTTGTTTCATTGCGAAATCATGTTGGTCGAATTCTTGAGTTTTTGTGTTTTATTAATTCGAATTTGTGGATTGTTTCTATGTTTTGATATGTGTAAATCACATGAATAGATTACTGGTAGTGTAAGCTTTAATTTGGTAGTTAAAATGTTGATTTTGGTATTGAAATGGAAAAAAACGAAGTTGGCCGGACTTGGAGCTTGGTTTCGCCGGATTACATGGCTTTTCGGCCGGGAACGACGAGTTCACGCTCGTCTGTTACGGCGGTGACCCGTTCTGAGTTTCTGGAGGAATATAGAATCGACTGGGATTGAAATCAGAAGAAACTGAGTTGTTTCGAGGTTGTTTTCGGCTGCAACGAAACTCGCCGGAGTCCGGCGAACCGTGCCGGAATCTGGGTTCGTTCCAGAAACCGGCCGGTGTTCTTGCCGACCCGATTTCCCCTCTTAACCCGGTTTCGACCCACCAACTTGACCCGCCTTTGATCTTAAAATCCCCAAACCCCAACTCAGAATTCTGTTTGTGCATTTTCTTTTTAAAATTTATTTCAATATTCATATTTCTAATTTCAAAATTCATTATTTATTTTCTGAAAATTATTTTTATTCTACAATAAATCTTAATTAATTAATTAATTGATTTTAGTTAATAATTAATTATTTAATTAGTCAATTAATTTAAATATTAATTAATTAATTAATTTTAATTGATTATTTAATTAGATTTAATTATTTATTTTTGATTTAAAAATTCCGAAAAATAGTTTCGAGCTTTAAAATATTATTTTAAATTAATTTCCAGGCTCAATAATTCTTATAAAATTATTTTCGGGTGTTTGAACCCTATTATTTAATTATTAAATGATTTGGAGACTCGTTTAATTCCGAAAAATGTTCAAAAATTTATAATAAATCAACCGTTCGTCCGTTTAATACGAACCGAATGCCTCGAGACTCAGAAAAATATTACGCTTTCAATAAAAATACTTTCGAGACCCAAATCCTTTTATTTCAAAAGGTTGCTTGTTTTACAAGTCATTCTGAGTCAATTATTTATCGATAAATCATATTTTTGATCCGATTTCAGTTTTAAACGTACCCAGTCGAACCTTGTGACAAATCGAGTTATGTGTGATATGAATTATGTGATACGTGAATTATATGTTTATGTGTTATGTAAATTATGTGCATACGTGGATCAAGAGTCCTGTGGTTGTCTGTTATTTTTATGTGTGGGCTATCGTATGGGTAGACGATAAGGTATTGACGCGCAGTTTGTCGAGTGATTATCGTGTAAGCGATTAAAGTTATGTCTTTTAATTATAGAGGCGGATCTCTCGAGTTGATCGGGACAAGATGTTGGATAAAGAATAAGATGGAATTGTATTGGGTAGCTGGCTTCCAGCAATCGCAGAAGCAGCATATCGGTGAAGTGTTGAAAGGAAGGACGGTGATATTTTGAGACAGAATATCAGAATAAATGCGTCTTCACGAGTGTGACTAACTGCTAAATCTCAAAGGCAAGTATCCCTATCATCACTTATTGTTCAAGTGATATTTATTTTGAATCTTATCATGCAAGTATTGCTTTCACTATTCAGTTCAAAATAGATAAATGTTTTACATATCGCTGAATTAAATGATTCTGTTTATGCAAGTATTCTTCAGATATTCTATGTTCAGAATAGCTAAGTGATTTTACTTATCAAATTATCGGATTTATAAATATTGTGGATTTTGAGAAAGATGATTTTGTTGCGAGTATTCCTGCCCAAATGAATGGGGGAATAAAATTATTTAGGATGTCGAAAGATTCGGCTCCTTTTTCGATAAAAAGGTTTTTAAGATTGAAATGGTTACTGGTTACTGGTTATAGCGTAGGTGATCGAGATATCGGTCCAGCTGTAATATCTTTCAAGGCGAGTTATGCATTTTCTGGCGCCCTATAAGTACCGTATGACTTCGGGATACGGGTAGTACCTATATTTACAGTATGGTTGCGGGATATCGGTGTTGTTTCACGACTGATCATCGGGAACAACATAAAATATTTTTGGTTCCAATCTAAAATATTGTTTTCTAAATTGTTTTAATAATCATAGAATAAATGATTTATCAACTGTTTCTGTTTTGGAATAATGGTCAAATGCAGTTTTGATTCAGATTCTGATTTATGCTGATACTTACGTTGTTGTTAAATATCAAAGGTGGTATTAGTATAGATGATTGATGTTGACTTCAATATGGAATGTTGTGAGCATCAAAGTTCGTATTGATATCTAATTTGATATGACACAAAATAAGTATTAATATCAAGAGTTCGGTTTTGAGTAAAGTTTATGATTTATTCCATAGTCCTTGCTTCTTGTTGTTGTTGTTTACGATATTTCCGTAAATATTGTTTTAAGAGTTTTATTCTCGTTGAGATTCAAAGTATTGCTGAAGCATTTCGCTCAAAAATACCAAAATGGTTTTTGAATACAATTAAGGAATCAATTCTGGGGTTCTGCAACTAAAATTTTATGATTCAGTAATTATGATTTTTAAATGTTCTACGCTGATGCAGATGTCAATTTTATATCAAAACGACCCTATATATGTTATAATTAACTTGCTGAGCATTTCTTCTGCTCATACTTGCCTGTTTTCACATTTAACCTCCAGTGAGGATTAGCTTGCGCTGTTTAGCTGCGAAATTCGAGGAAGCAAAGAAGAAGCTTTTGGAAGGTGGTTGGTCCAGGGTTTGCTTACTAGTGTAAGTTTTATTGTATAAAGTTGTTTATATTATATTATATTATAGTTGTGTTATTTTATAGGTGGGCCTAGTATACTTCTTTTTGAAGTTATACTAGCGGGTTAGTATTGAATTGGAAATTTATTGAAAAGAGTTTTAAAATAAAGTGAAAATTTATTTGTGGAATTTGGATTTCTTGTCTCTAGAACTGTAACCTTAAAAGATCTTGGATTAGTTTGGGGTCATAAAAGATAAATATCTTTTGCTGACATTTATTTATTAATTAAACAGGTTAATTTGGATTGAGGTTTCATAGTGACGGCCAAATCCCTTGACCCCGGATTTGGGGGCGTTACAGCACTTACCTGATCCAAAGCCTACTTATATGACCTTGCAGTTGGCTGATCGTTCTATTACATATCCACGAGGCATTGTGGAGGATGTCTTGGACAAGGTGGATAAACTCATCTTTCCTGCAGATTTTGTAATTCTTGATTTCGAGGAGGATAAGAAGATTCCTACAATCTTGGGAAGACCATTATTGGCTACTGGCAGAACCTTGATTGATGTGCAGAAAGGTGAGCTTACTATGCGAGTGCTGGAGGAGTTAAACAAATATCCAAAGTTCCTCAAGCCATCTATTGAGGAAGCTCCTACACTTGAGCTTAAACCCTTGCCCGAACACTTACGATATGTTTTTTTAGGTGATGCATCTACTTTGCCTGTTATTGTTGCATCTGACCTTTCAGGTAGTGATGAGGAAAATCTCTTAAGAATTTTGAGAGAGTTCAAGTCAGCAATTGGATGGACTATAGCAGATATCAAGGGAATCAGTCCTTCATATTGTCTGCATAAAATTCTGCTAGAGGAAGTTAGCAAGCCTATTGTTGAGTAACAAAGAAGGCTTAATCCGATCATGAAAGAGGTTGTGAAGAAAGAAATCCTCAAATGGCTAGATGCAGGGATTATCTATCCCATTTCTGACGGTTCTTGGGTGAGCCCAGTTCAGTGTGTGCCGAAGAAAGAAGGTATCACCGTTGTTGCTAATGATAAGAATGAGCTCATTCCTACTCGAACAGTCACGAGGTAAAGATTTGCATGGATTATAATGTTTATTGATCATATGCCTGACAGGTTGGCTGGGCATGAGTACTACTCTCTTTTGGATGGCTATTCGGGGTTATAATCAGATTTGTATTACTCCAGAAGATCAGGAAAAACTACCTTTACTTGTCTGTTTGGTACTCTAGCCTTTAGAAGAGTTTCTTTTGGGTTGTGTGGTGCACCTGCCACATTTCAGAGATACATGATGGCTATCTTCTTTGACATGATTGTTCATAATGTGGAGGTTTTCATGGATGATTTCTCTATGTTCGGAGATTCTTTTGACGAGTGCTTGCAGAATCTTGGCGCAGTTCTTAAAAGGTGTGTTGAGACCAATCTGGTTCTCAACTGGGAGAAGTGTCACTTTATGGTGCGATAGGGCATTATTCTTGGGCACAGGGTCTCTAGTAAAGGTCTTGAGGTGGACAAAGCCAAGGTAGGGGTTATCGAAAACCTTCCTCCACCAATTTATGTTAAGGGAGTTCGCAACTTTCTTGGTCATGCGGGTTTCTATAGGAAGTTCATCAAGGATTTTTCAAAAATCTCAAAACCCTTATGCAATCTTCTAGCGAAAGATGTCCCTTTCAAGTTTGATGATGGGTGTCTTGCTGCTTTTGAGATCTTAAAGAAGAGTTTAATCACGGCACCGGTCATAACTGCACCTAATTGGGATGAACCTTTTGAGATGATGTGCGATGCAAGTGACTATGCAGTTGGAGCAGTTCTTGGGCATAGAAAGAATACTATATTTCATGTAGTCTACAATGCTATTAAGATTCTCAATGGTGCTCAACTGAAATATACCACTACTGAGAAAAAGCTATTGGCTATTGTCTATGGTTTTGAGAAGTTTCGATCTTATTTGCTTGGGATGAAGGTGACAGTTTTCACTGATCACGCTGTGATTCGCTATCTCGTCTCGAAGAAGGACTCGAAGACTAGGCTTATTCAATGGGTTCTGTTAGTCCCTTAACAATATAGCAAGAATTACAGAAGGGGGGTTGAATGGAATTCTTGAACCTTTTTCTTGAAATAAAAATGTTCAACTCGATTATGGATATATTTGTTTTGATTAGCACAATGCGGAATGTAAACTTGAATGAATCAAAACATAAGTAATTAAAAACAAGAGTCTTTAAAAACTTTCTGGTGGATTTAAACAATTCCACCAGAGATATATTTAATATATCGAGAGGACTCTGTGTGCAGAAATGCTCACAGCTGCTTACACAAAATAGAACTGCTAAGAACACAGGAAATGCTAAAGATAGTGCTTACAAAGATTTCTCTGTTGTTGTTTCTTAGCTTTCTCGGTCATTTTTCTATTTTCTACTCTCTTGGTTTATATATTACCAAGATTACAAAGTCAAAAGAACTGAACAAATATAAAATCTAACAGTCTTGATCTTTGCTGCTTTTCGTCCTCTATTACCCAGTTAATGGGCTTCCACAGTGTATTTGTATCCAACTCAACGGCTGTGTGTCAGCTTTCACTGTTCAACTGATGTTTGAATTCTTGATATGATCATCCGTCGACTTTCAGATCATCCGTCGATGACATGATTGATCATCCGTTGACTGCTATGTTAAACATCCGTTGATAGTCATTTGATCATCCGTCAAAGCTTTGTTAATCTTCCGTCGGGACTATAATGAGTTATCCGTCGGGACTATAATTCTTATCCGTTGAGTGCTACATTATTTCACTAATTAAAATCTACTTAGATGTTTTGTTTAGGTAATCATCAAGTACACAACATATTCACAATAATCTCCCCCAATTTATGTCTACTGTAATTGTAGCCATAAATTAAGAGATACTTGATGATAACAAAACATCCTAAACATATACCTTTAAAGATAAGTAGATAAAACTGAAAGTGCTTCAATTTAAACAAAACTGTACAAGGTTTGGCTCATAGTCAGTTCAAGATGCTCCTCTAGTCTGAGCAGATTTTTCTAGATTCTTGAAGGTCTGGATCTTCTTCCAAGCTTTCTGTTGTTTTCTTCAATTTGATTCTGGAGCTGTCTGTGGAATTCTAATTCATCAGATTCTGAGAGATCTAACATTTCTTGCATTTCCAAGAGAGTCTCATTGCTAGAGATACTCAATTGGTCTTCTAATCTGAAGAATCTTCTCACACCCTTGTCATCCATGAATTCCATCAGCCAGTAGGGCCTTAGATGCACTCTTCTCCCTGTGTATGGGATGATAAGAGTTTTGGGTAGTGCATCTTTGGCTCTAACACTCCTTAGCTCTTCAATCTTCTTCAATACTAATCTTCTTGCAGTTACATTGAACCCAAAGTTTTTCTTGAAGGATGAGTAGACTTTGATCAACACGGCTTGGCTTTCTTGAAGTATCCTATGAAGAGGCCACTGAATCTCCCTTCCCCCTTTGTACTTGAACACCAACCTTTCAGGTAGGTTTCTGTATGCATCAATTGCCCTTACCTCATCCAGCTCCTCCAGATAGAGGTTTAGATCTGAGAATTCTTTGATGTCACACAAGTACAAGTAGTCTCCCCTGTTGACCTTAGGTTGAGCTTTGACTACTGACTTTGATTTGAGAGGTGACAGCTTCACTTTCTTGACTGCCCTTGATTTTGTTCTTCTTGGCTTAGTAAGAATTGGCAAGTTGAAGTCAGGAATTGGTAATTTATCCCACTCTATTGGCTCATCCTTTGGTACAATAGGCTCTCCATGTATGTTCTTGTAGGGGTCCACCACCCTTATGTCTTCAAACACCACAGAGGGCTTCGATGCTTGAGTTTCAGCTTGAGTGGATTCCTTTGGAAATTGATCTTCCAATTCCTTGTCAACAACATCCAACTTTCTTTTTGTTCTTTTAGCCAGTTCTTTCTTTCTTGGGGATTTCTTCTATTTTTCAATCTTCTTCTCTGATTCAACAGCTTGAGATGGTTGAGAGGGAATTTGTTGAGAAGAATTCACAGCCTGTAGCTTGTCCAAGATAGCAAGCTGTTCTTTCTTTTGTTTAGACTTCTTTGCATCTAGAGCAGCTTGCCTCTTTTCCTGCTTCAATCTGGATTTTTCTTCTTCCTTTGCATGAGCAAATTGTGGATGTCCAGCTACCACACAAATTTCCTTCCCATTTCTGAATATCTTTGCAATTCTCTTTCTTGAGGCTGAATCAGCTGGATCTTTGTAGAGGAGAATAGATCTTGACAGAAGCTTCTTTTCATCAGGCTTGGGTGTCTCATACACAGAATCCATAGGGTTCTTCAAAGATAACTTTGGATAGTTTGCCCTTGGTTTAAGAATTATCTCAGCCTTTGTAGTCTTGATGCAGGAAGATTGTCCTTTCTCCAGATAGTTCATGCTCATCTCATTCATACTGATTGGCTTGACATGAGAGTGATGGATGGCTGACAGATCTGCTTCCTTGACTAATTGAAACTTTTTCTGTATTTCCTCATCAATCTTTTTCCAGTTGATCAGTGTCAACTCTTCTTTATCAGCATCTTTCAAATTTGCTGCTGCTGCATTTATAAGATCTATACCATCTGCAACTGGTGGCTTGGAGATAGTAATTGAAGGTACAATTACTTTGCTGATTTGAACTTGAAGTTTCTCCCCCTCAGTTGGTCCTTTCTCCCCCTTACTTGATTCTCTCTCCCCCTTTTTGTTATCATCAAGTGGAGGAGTTAGGCCTTGTGCTTTAGCCAGTTACAGAAGAAGATTTGTCTGAGTCTGTTGATTTTGAAGAAGTAGAGCCACTGAATTCTCAATAACCTGAACTCTGTTCTCCAGCTTGGCTATCTTCTTGTCAGAATCTGATTCTCTTCTCAACCTTAGTAATAGATCATGCATGGTACCATATGGCATTATTGAATCCAGCTTCTCAGAGTTATATGTGTTTAAGTCAGCTATCTCCTTTTTTAATTCATCCACACTGAGATTCTGTCTTGAGTGTTGGATCTTCATTAAGTGCAAAGAGTCTAGGTGAGCTTGAAGAACAGCCTTGGTACCAGCATCTGAAGCTTCCTGAAGGGCCTGCTGAATAGCTATTACTTATTTTACCAAAGACACCTCAAATTGCCCTGGTGAAAATTCCTTTGCCCATGCCCATTTAGGTAAACTGAAAGCAGAACTTGGGTCTTCAGCTCCCCCTACGTTCATGCTTCCATCCAAAGAACCAGAGTCATCATCATCAGAATTTACTCCAAATTCTTCAGATGGCTCTCCAGCTTGAGAAGGCATTCTGTTCACAGCAGCTTTATCTCTTTGAAGAGATTCTGTGGTGTGCACTAAATTCAAAGTCTGCTCTGCCTCCACATTGTCCTGAGCAGCCAACAGTTGATAGGCTGAAACAGGGTGAGTAAAAGTGTCAGCATCCAAGGAAATCTTATCAATTACAGCTTTGTAATGTTGCTGAAATTGTCTTTCCTTTTCAGCATCATCCACAATCATTGACTCACTAGCAATGGCTGGTTCCATCCCTATTTCTCCAGTACTTGCCTTTCTCTCATATTCTCTCTTTTGTTGCATCGGGGTCTCACCCTGGCTCCCCACCCTCACACTCTCACCTTCACCTACTAAGGTGGGACTCCTCTCACTCACTTTTGCCAATCCTGAATGAATGGATTGCTGAGATTCACTCTTTTCCTCTCCTTTTGCCTGGGAGCAACCCAGCATCTCACTCAATGCACTCTCCTCTCTCAGTCCTAAGAGTGATTGTATTACCACCAAATCTTCTGCACTTGAAATTATTGAAGTTTGAAGTTGTGCAAAGACACTCGACGGATAAGTGATATCCGTCGGGTGAGTGGTAAAGCTATCCGACAGATAACTGCTGTTAAGCTTATCCGTCGGGATACAATCACTACTCGACGGATGAGCAATATCCATCGAGAGAGTAGAAATGAATGAGGTGGGAAGAGAAACTATTGTTGACTCTGTGTTGATTGAAGTTATTTGAGGCACAGATGTCATAATAGAATCAGAAAGAATTGGAAAGTGAGCCAACAAATCATCTAAAAGATGATGCTCACTTGCACTGGATTTTGGCTTCCCCAATAGAGTTAAAGAAGGGGAATCAGGAATTGAAGTGTTTATCATGTCCACTTCCAGTGAGTTATTTGGTGAGTATTGTGTTTCAGTGGCTTCTATAATGAGAGATTTTGGCTGTGACTCCACATTTATTGGAGCCACATCAATCTGAATTTGAGAAGGTGCAGGGACTGTGTCTTTAGCACCAGTTTGCACTAAGTGTGTGCCCTGTGCATCCCCAGTTGTTTTGGATTTCTTCTTTCTAGTGTAAGTTTGGTGTGAGCTTGTGTCCCTAACCCTCTTGGCCTGTGCTCTTGGATGAGAGCTTTGTTCAATAGCCACATCTTTTTGGGAGGATGCAGCTAGAAGTGAACTTTTGTCCTTTTTAAGCACTACAGTTTGTTGGGAAACTGCAGTGTGGCTAGGCTGGGATTCACTCAACTCTCCAACCTTATCCTTCGGGTTTCTTTGATGTTCACCCCTTCCCCCACCTATCTTACCCTCCTTCACACTCCCCTCTTTGGTTTTGGTAGTTTTTTGAACTGGTACCTTTTGAGAGATACCAGAGGGGGTTTTCTTTGATTTGGATTTAGAAATTGCAGTTGTTTTGGCAGCTTTGGTAGGCAACTGTTTGGTCATTGTCACAGTTGCCATAGCTATGCCTGAAGTCAAAGAAATAGAAGAGATTGGAATAGTTGAGGGTCTGGATGAACTTACCTCACTTACCTGAGGTGTCAGCATTACAGGAAAATAGAACATTGGCACATCCTTGTGATGGTTGGCTCTGTTCAAGTCTGCAATGATTCTTCTCTCTTGAACCCAACAAGCTAATTTGTTGTTTGGGTTCACAAGTTCAATCTCTTGACAAAGATGGTTAGCCAAAAGCATAAAAAATCTAGCATAGTAAATATTCTTTCCTCTTTTGGCTAAGTCACCTAGTTTAAAACCTAACTCATACACAACAAGGTCACTGAAATTGTAATATTTGTCTGTAACTAGCATGTATAGCATGTTAAGCATGGAAATGTTCACAGAATCAAAATTACTGATTTTTCCAGAAAAGACTTTAGTTACTACATCACACAAGTAACTCCATTCCTTCCTAAGACCTAGTCTTCTAATTTCACTTAGTTTTGCAGTAGGAAGTGCATAATGAATGGAATTGAGCATATTGACAATATCAGTGTCAGTGTGTGGTGCAGTTACATTATCATCAGGAATCTTGAAACATGCTTTTATGACATCATTATTGATACAGAAATCATTACCTTTGATGGTTAGAGTGATGGTTTTGTCAGTAGAGTTATAGATTGCTGTTGTCCACATCTCCTCAACAACTTCACAATAAATTGTGGTTGATTCCAGCATGGCAAAACTTAACTTGCAGTTGTTCACGAAGTCCATCATCTTATGATAGTCTTCAGATTGCTGAATCCCCTTATTGACCAAGGCGGTGAAGTTATTCTTCTCATAGATGAACCCAGTCTGTGACATGATCTTAACTACGGGTGCCATTGTTAGAGAAGAAAAGCTTGAAAAGAAAGAGGCTTTTTTGCTTGAGAGAGAATGAAGTAACACAGTTGAATTTGAGAATGATAAAAGAAAATGATTAGAATGAAATAATCTTTTATACTTTACTCAAAATCAACTAATAAAAATAATAAAGAGAAGTAAATTACCCAATAGAAATTGTCTAAAATAGTCGTTTTAAAGTAAACTGTAAAAATTCCACCCATTATCCGTCGTGTAATGCTTACAAACTGTAAGTATACTCGATGGATAATGTTCAGGGAATTAACGGTTAAGATTTAGACACTTAGACGGATGAGGATAAGTTGATATCTGTCGAGCTTTAAAGTACTCCAGAAAAGTAATTGATTTTTATTTACAATTTGTATATCGACGGATGACTCAACTCGATGGATAATGGTCATCCGTCGAGATGCAAATTTTGACTTAGCCAAAATTTTCATCCAAGACTAAAAATCAGTTAAATTTCTGGCTACTTTTCAACTTGCAAAATAATTCAGATAAATTCAAGAGTAATTAAGCATACCTAACTCACTTACCAACCTAGAAAAGGTGGATTCATCCAGTGGCTTGGTAAAAATATCTGCAAGTTGCTTCTCACTTGGAACAAAATATAACTCTACAGTATCATTCATTACATGTTCCCTTATGAAATGGTACTTGATGTCTATATGCTTTGTCCTTGAATGTTGCACTGGATTTTCAGTGATGGCAATTGCACTTGTGTTGTCACAGAAAATAGGAATCCTTTCAACTTGCAAACCATAGTCTAGCAATTGATTTTTCATCCATAAAATCTGTGCATAGCAACTGCCAGCAGCAATATATTTAGCTTCAGCTGTAGAAGTAGAAACTGAATTTTGCTTTTTACTGAACCAGGACACAAGCTTGTCTCCTAAAAATTGACAGGTTCCTGTTATGCTTTTTCTATCAATTCTGCAACCTGCATAATCTGCATCTGAATAACCAGTTAGATCAAAGCCAGAATCTCTAGGATACCAAATGCCAAGGTTTGGTGTTCCTTTGAGATATCTGAAGATTCTCTTAATAGCTATTAAATGAGACTCTCTAGGATCATCCTGAAATCTAGCACACAAACATGTAGCAAACATTATATCTGGCCTACTAGCTGTTAAGTACAGAAGTGAGCCAACCATGCCTCTATAACTTGAAATATCCACAGACTTTTCAGTAGTGATTAGTTCAAGCTTAGTTGCAGTGGCCATGGGAGTTTTTGCAGATGTGCAATCCATTAGATCAAACTTCTCTAAAAGATCAAAAATATATTTAGTTTGACTAATGAATATCCCATCACTAACTTGCTTAACTTGTAAACCAAGAAAGTAAGTTAGTTCTCCCATCATACTCATTTCATACTTGCTTTGCATCAGTTTGGCAAACTTTTTATAAAGTTTCTCATCTGTAGAGCCAAAAATAATATCATCTACATAAATTTGAACAAGTATACTAGAGCCATTCACATTTCTGAAAAATAAAGTTTTATCTACAGTACCTCTTGTGAAGTGATTTTCCAAAAGGAACTTTGATAAAGTGTCATACCAGGCTCTAGGTGCTTGCTTCAGTCCATAAAGTGCTTTCAGTAGATAATAGACATATTCTGGGAAATTTGGATCTTCAAAGCCAGGAGGTTGACTTACATACACTTCTTCCTCCAAATCTCCATTCAGAAAGGCATTTTTGACATCCATTTGATAGACCTTGAAATTGGCATGGGCTGCATAGGCTAAGAAGATTCTGATGGCTTCAAGTCTTGCAACAGGAGCAAATGTTTCATCAAAATCTATTCCTTCTTGCTGACAATAGCCTTTAGCAACCAATCTTGCTTTGTTCCTTACTACTATGCCATTTTCATCCATCTTGTTTCTGAATACCCATTTGGTGTCTATTGGATTCTTTCCTGTAGGCTTGGGTACCAGCTTCCATATTTTATTCCTTTTAAATTGGTTTAGCTCCTCTTGCATAGCTAAAATCCAATCAGGATCTAACAAGACTTCCTCTACCTTCTTTGGTTCTTCCTTAGACAGGAAGCTGCTGTATAGATATTCTTCTTGAGTTGCTCTCCTGGTTTGAACTCTGGAAGAAACATCACCAATGATCAGTTCAAAGGGGTGATCTTTTGTCCATTTTCTTGATTGAGGTAGATTAGCCCTAGATAAAGAGACCTCAATGTTGTCTTGATGTGTGATTGAGTTTTGATTGCTAGAAACTCCCCCTGAGTTTGTGGATCTTTGATTTGAGATTGGGGTGCTTTCTATGGGTGATCTGCCTTGACTTCTTGCTCCTTTTGATAACCCGACGGATGGTGAATTTTGAGTACCGACGGATGAGGCAGGTTGTCTTCCGACGGATGAAGCATTATGTAACTCGACGGATGTTGAGTTTTGTGCTTTATTTGAAGTAGATTTGTCTGCATTATCCTTAGACACTGTTTCTTGATCACTCTCATCATCACTTTCATCACTGACCATCTCAACATTGTCGAATTTGAGGCTCTCATGGTAATCTCCATCTTTTAGTCCTTCAATCTTTTTATCATCAAACACAACATGTATAGATTCAACAACAATGTTGGTTCTTAGATTGTAGACTCTATATGCTTTACCAACAGCATATCCAACAAAAATTCCTTCATCTGCTTTAGCATCAAACTTCCCATTTTGATCAGTTTGATTTCTCAGAATATAGCATTTACAGCCAAAGACATGAAGAAAGTTCAGAGTTGGCTTCTTGTTCTTGAACAATTGATAAGGTGTCATGCATCTTGCTTGATTAATCAGAGAGATGTTCTGAGTGTAGCATGCAGTGTTTACAGCTTCAGCCCAGAAGTATGTTGGTAGTTTTGATTCTTCAAGCATTATCCTTGCAGCTTCAATAAGAGATCTATTCTTTCTTTCCATTACTCCATTCTGTTATGGAGTCTTTGCTGCTGAGAACTCATGCAAGATTCCATTTTCCTCACAAAATGCTCTCATAACATGGTTCTTGAACTCAGTTCCATTATCACTCCTGATTCTTTTAACTTTGAAATCAGGATGATTGTTAACTTGCCTTATGTGATTGATGATGATTTCACTAGCTTCATCCTTGGAATTTATGAAATAGGTCCAAGAGAACTTTGAGAAATCATCTACAATTACTAGGCAAAATCTTTTCTTTGAGATTGACAATATATTGACTGGTCCAAACAAATCCATGTGAAGCAGTTGTAGAGGCTCTTCAATTGCTGAATCAAGTTTCTTCCTGAATGATGCTTTAATCTGCTTCCCTTTTTGGCAGGCATCACACAGTCCATCCTTTGTAAATTCCACCATACGAATGCCTCTAACTAGCTCTTTCTTTACCAGCTCATTCATGGTCTTGAAGTTCAAATGGGATAGCTTCTTGTGCCATAGCCAACTTTCATCTTGACTTGCTTTACTGAGAAGACAAGTTACAGATTCTGCTTTAGTTGAGTTGAAGTCAGCTAGATACACATTTCCTCTTCTCACACCAGTGAGAACCACTTTGTTGTTTTGATTATTAATCACAACACATGTTTCTTTGTTGAAGGTTACTGAGTTGCCTTTATCACAAAGCTGGATGATACTCAACAGATTGTGTTTGAGACCATCCACTAAGGCAACCTCTTCAATGATGACATTGTCCTTTGAAATCAAGCCATATCCCACAGTATAACCTTTACTGTCATCTCCAAAAGTGATACTTGGTCCATCTCTCTCTTCAAAATCAGTGAGCAGGGTAGAATCACCAGTCATGTGTCTTGAACAACCACTATCCAAGTACCAAAGATTCCTTCTGTTTCCCTGCACACATCAAAATCAAATCAAGTTGATTTTGGTACCCAAGTTTCCTTGGGTCCTGCCTTGTTAGCTTTCTTCTTCTGTTTCTTAGGTCTTAACTCATTTGACTTAGGAATTTCAGATTCTTCCTCAGTCATTTGGGTTGAGCCTTTGAAACCACTAGATGCAACAGAATTATTATGCATGTTATGACTAACAGGAAATGGCATGCTTGGTGCAAACATGTTATTCCAGTAAGGCATGCTAAATGGCATTTGAGGCATATTGTATGCAACATAATATGGATTAGGTGCAAATGGCATATTAGCAAACTGTGCATTCATGTTCTGTGTAGGCATCGCATTTACAGGCATGGGAGGCATGGCATTCATGTTAGAGAATTGAGGCTGATCAGACATGGGAGTAGGCATGGCATATTTGCAATTAACAGACAAATGATTTACACTACCACACTTGACACAGATTTTTCTAGGAGCATAATTGTCAGGTGTGTAGTTATTATGTTTGTTAATCCCTACTTTACCATTCCTATTGTTTTTCCTTTTAGTCTTTGTTTTTACCTCTATCTTCTCAAGTCTGTCACTTAACTGTTTGACAGTCATGTGACCAACATTAGCCTTCTTCCCTTTCTTGGCTTGACTTGACTCTCCTGAAATAAAGTTCTTGGAAATAGACCCATACTTTTCATTTAGCTTGGTTAATTTGGCTTTGCTAATGGGTTTGCTCACAGCCGACGGATGAGGATTTTTATCATTCGACGGATAACACTTTTTGTTATCCGACGGATAGTCCTCATCATCCGTCGAGTCTACATCTGTCAGCAATCCATCTACCAAAATAGGTTCTAGTTTCTCCTTATTCTTTTTCCAGGCTTCATCACAAAAAGACTCAATTCCTTGAACCTTGGTGATTTGAGCATGAACATCTCTGGATGTTTTCCATGCTTTAATCACCTCCTGTTTATGATCGAGCTGCTTCTTTAAAATTTCTTCCTTTTTCAAGGACTCAGTTAATTCCTCCTTGGCAATTCTACACTCAATTTTTAGTTTCTCAAACTCAACAAACTGAGACTCAAGCACATTATTCCTCTCACTAAAAAATAAGTTGTTTTCTTTGATTTTAGCATTTTCTTTAGTGAGGGACTTAAGTGTAACACGCAAATGATACAATTCTGTAGACATGTCATTTATTGCATCATTACACTCAGCTTTAGATAATTGTGCAAGGTTTGTAGTGATTACCTGGTTGCTTGAGGAACTTGTCCCTATTTCATCAGACTTGGCCATAAGGGCTAGATTGACATAGCTGACATCCTCATCTTCATCCAAACCATCAGCTGCCTAGTCATTCTCTTGTGTAATAAAAGCCCTTTCCTTCTGTTTGAGTAGATCAAAGTATTTTTGCTTATAATCCACAGACTCAAATCTTTTCTTACTGGAATCTGACTTTCTACACTCATTTGCAAAATGCCCTGCCAAGCCACATTTGAAACACTTGAATTTTGATTTATCCACCATGTTTCTATTTGGCTTGGCAGCTCTCATCAATGTCCTCCATGTCATCTTGACTCAATGAATCTTCACTTTCTGCAGCTAGCCCTTTACCCTTGCTTTCACAGGCCTTTGAAGTTGATTCCACACCTTCCGTCTTCACTTCCTTCTCCTTTTCCAGTTCAGCCACTAGTACAATGGATCCTCCTTTCTTCTTTCCTCTCTCCATTCTTTCATCCTGCTCTATCTCAAGCTCATAGGTCTTCAGAATGCCATACAGTCTCTCCAAAGTAAACTCCTTATAATCTTGTGAGTTTCTCAATGAGACTGTCATTGGTTTCCATTCCTTTAGAAAAGATCTGAGAAATTTCAGATTGGAGTCTTTAGTCTGATAGACTCTTCCATGCAATTTAAGAGCATTTAGTAGTTTTTGGAATCTACTAAAAATGTCAGTGAGTGACTCACTTTCTTCATTGTGAAAATGCTCATATTGCTGAATCAGGAGCTGCATTTTATTTTCTCTTACTTGCTCAGTACCATCACAGATTATCTGTATTGTTTTCTAAACTTCCTTGGCAGTCTTACAGTTGATGATGTTATCAAACATGTCTGCATCAACACCATTGAACAGAATGTTCATGGCCTTTTTATCTTTCCTGACTTGTTCCATATCAGGTTCAGACCATTCATGCCTTGGCTTTGGAACATATGGTTCATTTCCTGTTGCAGCTCTCATTGGAACATGAGGGCCTCTTTCTATGCAATCCACATAGGCCTCATCTTGAGAAAGCATATGAAGATGCATCTTTACCTTCCAATGATGGTAATTATCTTTATCAAGAAAAGGAATCTTGACTCCAACATCTTTCTTGTTCATCTTGCTGAATTGTTTTGATCTTTAAACTCTTTGTAGATTAAGAGCTTGCTTTGATACCAATTGTTAGTCCCTTAACAATATAGCAAGAATTACAGAAAGGGGGTTGAATGGAATTCTTGAACCTTTTTCTTGAAATAAAAATGTTTAACTCGATTATGGATATATTTGTTTTGATTAGCACAATGCGGAATGTAAACTTTAATGAATCAAAACATAAGTAATTAAAAACAAGAGTTTTTAAAAACTTTCTGGTGGATTTAAACAATTCCACCAGAGATATATTTAATATATCGAGAGGACTCTGTGTGCAGAAATGCTCACAGCTGCTTACACAAAATAGAACTGCTAAGAACACATGAAATGCTAAATATAGTGCTTACAAAGATTTCTCTGTTGTTGTTTCTTAGCTTTCTCAGTCATTTTTCTATTTTCTACTCTCTTGGTTTATATATTACCAAGATTACAAAGTCAAAAGAACTGAACAAATATAAAATCTAACAGTCTTGATCTTTGCTGCTTTTCGTCCTCTATTACCCAGTTAATGGGCTTCCACAGTGTATTTGTATCCAACTCAACGGCTGTGTGTCAGCTTTCACTGTTCAACTGATGTTTGAATTCTTGATATGATCATCCGTCGACTTTCAGATCATCCGTCGATGACATGATTGATCATCCGTTGACTGCTATGTTAAACATCCGTTGATAGTCATTTGATCATCCGTCGAAGCTTTGTTAATCATCCGTCGGGACTATAATGAGTTATCCGTCGGGACTATAATTCTTATCCGTCGAGTGCTACATTATTTCACTAAGTAAAATCTACTTAGATGTTTTGTTTAAGTAATCATCAAGTACACAACATATTCACAACAGGTTCTTTTACTTCAAGAATTTGAGTTGGAGATCAAGGACAGGAAAGGTACTCAGAATCAAGTAGCTGGTCATCTCTCTCATTTGGAAGAGCCAAGTGTAACTTCACAAGATAAGATATTGATAGATGAGTCTTTTCTCGATGAGTAGTTGTTTGGAGTGCGAGAGGTGAAAGGAATATGTCCTAAGTCCAATCATGTATGAGGATTTAGGAATAACTTTTATGTAATCTGTTTTGATTTCATTGATATTAATAAAAGACTTGTTTTGTTTTTTATTACGGGCTTTATCTATTTAAGTGTTTGAATAAGATATACCATAGTTTAGAGTAAAGCTTTTTATGGATTATGATGAGATCATAATAGTGAGACCTAAAAGATGATAACTCTAAACTTAAATAGTTCCTGGTCGTAGGATTACTAACTGGTAATTAATAATCCGCAGAGATCGGTACATACTATGCTTGCTTCATTATGAAGGATGTCTGTTCTCATAGACATTTGTGTGGTGACACTATAGCTAGTATGTAGGTGCTTATTATGGAATAAGTTCACTGAACATGACTCGCACAGCTGAACAACTGATGGAGTTCACTCATGTGTCAGCAGTTGTTTACATAATGATAGTTGTACAAGTATCCTTAGACTTGAGGTCATCATAGTCATCTTATGTACACTGAACTATGCTTTGGTTTAGTTCTTAGTCTCCAGGGACAATTATTAGGGCTCTACTGGGTATAGGAATTTGTACACGAATATAGTGTATGATCAATAAAGGATCTACCCCTTCCAGTGAAGGAAGCGAATGTTCAAGGCTGATCCACTTATGCTAGTTCAGGAATCTCTGGCCAGAGTAAATGAAATTAGAAAGGAGTTTCTAATTTGCATAGAACTACGCATAGTAAATGGTAAGCAAATGATTGAATTAGATAGGCTTGACACGAGATCCATGCCTTGTATTTAATCGGGACATTGTAGGGTAGAAGGAGTTTATTGTACGGTAACTATTCACTGAATGGGTTCTTGGTATTCTAAGCAGTGAATTCATATTATCCGGATAGTCGCGATATGCTGAGAAGTATCCCTCACGATGTAGAATAAATGTGATTAATTAATTAATCATATTTAATAAATTAGAGAATTTATATAAATAATGGTAAAATAGTTTTATTATTATTTATTTATACTACCGGCTTAATATTGAACCTACAGGGTCACACAATAAAGAGAATGATTTTATGGTGGAGGAATTAATTATTAATGGCTAATAATTATTTATTTGTGAAATAAATAATTAATTGGCAAATTTAATAATTGATTAAATGAGATTTAATTGATTATAAATTAATTAAGAAAAGTTCTTAATATTATTAATTAAGGATTTAATTTTTGGAAATTAAATCAAGAGAGAGAATTATTTCTAAAGTGTTTAGAAAAAGGATTAATAATTAAAAGGTGTTTTAATTATTAATGAGAATAATAAATGGGATAATAATAATAATATTTATGGGAAAATTTCAGCTGAAAATTTTGCCTATAAATACACTATTATAGACCCTATTTTTATTCGAACCCAAAAAACCCAAAAAGTTTGGAAAACCCAATTCTCTCCACCTCCTTCCTCCTCCTTAACATCGTTTTCTTGGTAGATACCGGTGGAGTGCTTCACACTTGAGGAGCTACTGCTAAGGATCTCTGATCGTTATCTCTGAATTATTTTAAAGGTTAGATTCGATCCCTCGAATTTTTATGCATGATCTGTATGCTTTTATTTGGATTTTATATGTGTAAAAGTGTTTTTCCATGCCCCCGCTGCGATTAAAATCCAACAATGGTATCAGAGCATAGGTTGTATGCATATAGATCTGTGGTAAAAATTTCAGAATTTTATGTGCTTGTATGAATTAATTATGATTTTTACAAGTTATATCATGGATTAATTTTTTCTGATGAGAAATCATTTCTCAGAATAATTTTGAATGTTGATCTGGGTTCTACAAGTGTTGTAGATCATCTGGGTATTTTTTTCATAATTTTATGATGTATAGATTTTTTATTATGAATTTTTGAAGTTCTTGCAATTAAATTCATAATTAAATAAATATATATATATATATGTAGTTGTAAGTAAGTATATATATATTATACATCTGCTATTTGTACATCTGCTCTGTATTGTCTGCTGTGCTGCACAGAAGAAGACAGAGAAGTCTGACTTGCACGGCGATCGAGATAACTGTCAGGCGGCGGAAAAAGAAAAAAAAAGAAAAAAGGGGGGTGTCGCGCATTCCGGGAATGCGTTACACACCTGTGGCGCATTCACGGAATGCGTTACACCTTTTAATTGGTTAAAAGGGTTGTAACGCATCACCGGAATGCGTTACAGGGCTTGTAACGCATTCCTGTAATGCGTTATAGCCCGACTGTTTACATTAAAATCGATTTTCTGGGAGTTTCGTAACTCCGTTTTAGGCGTGCAATATACCGTTGGATTCATTTTTCCGAGATGGATCTAATGGAGTGATCAATTTTAGTTTATATAAAAGTTTTGAATTGTTTATATTTCCATAAAGTGTTTTAAAGCTATTTTTAATTGTTTTAACTGCTTTTAAATGCTTCATGTGATACATAGAGATGTATAATGCTTAGACTAATGTGCTAGATGATGGAACATGCCAACCTTGATGTTTATTCATATTTATATATGTGATATATGCTTAGTTTATCATGCGATGATAGATTTAGGTGAACTTGAATGAACATAAGGCATTTGTTAGACAACCTAGTATAGTAAAATTGTTTCATAACCTTAATAACAATATTATGAATACAATCATGAGATTCTTGTGTTTATGAAACACGTAATTGAATATGAATTTTTGATATGAGAGAAAGGATGACTCTGTCAACAACAGATTTCTATCTGTAAGAAAGGGTTATTAAGTGACGCCTCTTGACAATGCTCCACCCGATCTGGGAATCATCTGATTATTGATTATTGATTTGAAATATTTAATTTAAAAGGAAGAATCTCTTTATAATATGATTATGATTGTAACGTAATATAATCCCTCTAAAATTAAATAATATCAAGTAGTAATTGGCCAATGACACAACGGGCTTGTGTCGGTCATAGCCTTCCAACATGATAGAAAAGTAGTTCTTATTTTTAAATCATTGTCGTTTCGTGCCACAGCCGAGGGCTTTGATTTCGAAGTAAGAAATACTTGTCTATTACATAGAGATGTGTACATTGAATAAGAATCTAAAGGTTGTTACGTGCCACAGCCGTGGGCCTTTGGGGACTGATTCAATTGTACGGAATGTTGGGTTAGACTTGACTTAGAATATTGAGTTTGTCGTGCCACAGCCGTGACTCAATTATTCAAGAGGCTAAAGTTTGATTAGGGAATAACATTAGATATAATTGACAAGAGTTGTCTGCCTATTGAACATTACATGGCGTTTCGTGCCACAGCCGGGGTTGTATAATGGAATGTAGGATCCCTATCCCACTAGCATTATGAATGCTTAATTTTTCACGTAGGGGGTTGAATAAATTAGATAAACTAGTGGGAGCCACTTATGAATAAAGACCCGATTCATATAGTGTTTTGAAATGAAATCGAATATTTGCTAAGTGTTGTTATGTGTTTATCATTTACAGATTTACTTTGTACCTTATGTCTTCTGCACTATCACTCAGGAGCATACTGGATGCTCACAAATTGACTGGTCCTAATTATGCTGACTGGCTTCGAAACTTGAGAATTGTTCTCAGGATTGAGAAGCTGGAATACGTGATTGACTCACCTAAGCCTACTGAACCTGCTAGTGATGCACATAATGATGAACATTTTGTGTATCGTAAGTGGATAGATGATGCAAATGTTGCTCAATGCATCATGTTAGCTTCCATGAACATTGAGCTACAGAAGCAACATGAACATATGGATGCTCACACTATCCTCATGCATCTACAAGAGTTGTATGATATGGCGGGGAGGACAGCTCAATATGAGATATCGAAGGAGTTGTTCGGTTGTAGGATGTCTGAGGGATCATCTGTGAATGACCATGTACTTAAGATGATCAATTTGATTGAACGTCTTGGACAACTTGGTTTTGCCATGGATGGGGAGCTGAGCCAAGACTTGGTCTTGCAATCGCTTCCGAGTTCGTTCTCGCAGTTTGTTGTGAACTTTCACATGAATAAGTTGGATGTCAGCCTGCCTGAACTCCACAATATGTTGAAGACTGCGGAATCGAATTTTCCCCCTAAGAAGAGTTTTGTTCTTCTAATTGGTGAAGGTTCCAATCCTAAGAAAAGGAAGAGGAACTCTTCCAAGAAGAAGAAAGTAGGTGAGAAAATGCCGATTCCACCAAAAGCTGAAGACCCCAAGAGCAAAGTTGTTTGCTTTCACTGTAACAAGGTGGGGCACTGGAAGAGGAACTGCAAGGTTTACCTTGCAGAATTGAATAAGAAGAAGGGTAGTGAGACTACCGCTTCTGATTCAGGTATGTTCATGATAGAAGTGAATATGTCATTAAATCAAATTTCTACTTGGGTATTAGATACCGCCTGTGGTTCTCAAATCTGCAATTTGTTGCAGGGACCAAGGAGAAGTAGGACTCTTGAGGAAGAGGAGGTGATTCTACTGATGGGAAATGGAGCAAGAGTTGCTGCTGAAGATGTAGAATCATTTCATTTACATATAGCCAGATGGTTTTCTTTCCAAGGGAAATGAAAACCTAGTGTGTAAGCTACTGCGAACCATATTTGGTTTAAAGCAAGCTTCTCGAAAGATGGAACATTCGTTTTGATGAGACAATCAAAGAGTTTGATTTTATCAAAAAATGTAGATGAACCATGCGTCTACAAAAGGGTTAGTGGGAGCGCGGTAACATTTCTTGTATTGTATTAAAATAGAGTTGACACACATAACAACATAGCAGACCCACTCACAAAGCTACTTTATGAAAGTCACTTTGATTGTCATAAAGACAAGATGGGTATTAGATACCAGAGTGATTGGCTTTAGTACAAGTGGGAGATTGAAAGGAATATGTCCTAAGTCCAATCACGTATGAGGATTTAGGAATAACTTTTATGTAAACTGTTTTGATTTCATTGATATTAATAAAAGACTTGTTTTGTTTTTTATTACGGACTTTATCTATTTAAGTGTTTGAATAAGATATACCATAGTTTAGAGTAAAGCTTTTTATGGATTATGATGAGATCATAATATTGAGACCTAAAAGATGATAACTCTAAACTTAAATAGTTCCTGGTCGTAGGATTACTAACTAGTAATTAATAATCCGCAGAGATCGGTACATACTATGTTTTCTTCATTATGAAGGATGTCTGTTCTCATAGACATTTGTGTGGTGACACTATAGCTAGTATGTAGGTGCTTATTATGGAATAAGTTCACTGAACATGACTCGCACAGCTGAACAACTGATGGAGTTCACTCACGTGTCAGCAGTTGTTCACATAGTGATAGTTGTACAAGTATCCTTAGACTTGAGGTCATCATAGTCATCTTGTGTACACTGAACTATGCTTTGGTTTAGTTCTTAGTCTCCAGGGACAATTATTAGGGCTCTACTGGGTATAGGAATTTGTACACGAAGATAGTGTATGATCAATAAAGGATCTACCCCTTCCAGTGAAGGAAGCGAATGTTCAAGGCTGATCCACTTATGCTAGTTCAGGAATCTCTGGCCAGAGTAAATGAAATTAGAAAGGAGTTTCTAATTTGCATAGAACTACGCATAGTAAATGGTAAGCAAGTGATTGAATTAGATAGGCTTGACACGAGATCCATGCCTTGTATTTAATCGGGACATTGTAGGGTAGAAGGAGTTTATTGTACGGTAACTATTCACTGAATAGGTTCTGGGTATTCTAAGCAGTGAATTCATATTATCCGGATAGTCGCGATATGCTGAGAAGTATTTCTCATGATGTAGAATAAATGTGATTAATTAATTAATCATATTTAATAAATTAGAGAATTTATATAAATAATGATAAAATAGTTTTATTATTATTTATTTCTACTACCGGCTTAATATTGAACCTACAGGGTCACACCATAAAAGAGAATGATTTTATGGTGGAGGAATTAATTAATAATGGCTAATAATTATTTATTTGTGAAATAAATAATTAATTGGAAAATTTAATAATTGATTAAATGAGATTTAATTGATTATAAATTAATTAAGAAAAGTTCTTAATATTATTAATTAAGGATTTAATTTTTGGAAATTAAATCAAGAGAGAGAATTATTTCTAAAGTGTTTAGAAAAAGTATTAATAATTAAAAGGTGTTTTAATTATTAATGAGAATAATAAATGGGATAATAATAATAATATTTATGGGAAAATTTCAGCTGAAAATTTTGCCTATAAATACACTATTATAGACCCTATTTTTATTCGAACCCAAAAAAACCAAAAAGTTTGGAAAACCCAATTCTCTCCACCTCCTTCCTCCTCCTTAACATCGTTTTCTTGGTGGATACCGGTGGAGTGCTTCACACTTGAGGAGCAACTGCTAAGGATCTCTGATCGTTGTCTCCGAATTATTTTAAAGGTTAGATTCGATCCCTCGAATTTTTTTTCATGATCTGTATGCTTTTATTTGGATTTTATATGTGTAAAAGTGTTTTGCCATGCCCCCGTTGCAATTAAAATCCAACAAGAGGAATAACTATGGTTTGCAGACATTGTGAACTACCTTATGAGTAATATCATGCCTCCAGACTTTTCTTCTGCTCAAACGAAGAAGTTTCTTCATGAGGTGAAGTGGTACATGTGGGATGAGTCATTCTTGTTTCGGCAAGGAGATGACCAAATCATCAGGAGATGTATTCCTTACAGCGAAATAGGGGGATCTTACGAGATTGCCATTCGACTTTGTATGGAGGGCACTATGGTGGAGAAAAGACAACAGCTTGTATCCTTCAAGCGGGATTTTTACGGCCTACATTGTTTAAGGATGCGCATCAATTTGTTTTGAAGTATAATCGTTGTCAGCGTGTGGGTAATATGTCCAAGAGGGATGAGATGCCTCTTAATATGCTTCTCGAGGTTGAATTCTTCGATGTTTGGGGAACTGACTTCATCGGGCCATTTGTCTCATCTTGCAATAATCAGTATATCTTGTTGGCAGTTGATTATGTCTCGAGATGGGTGGAAGTCAAGGCTTTGCCGATAAATGATGTGAAGGTAGTGCCGAATTTTCTTCATAAGCAAATGTTCACAAGATTTGGGACTCCAAGAGTAATAATTAGTGACGAGGGATCGTATTTCTGCAATTGCAAGCTTACTACTATGATGCAGAGATATAATATGAATCACCGCATTGCTACAGCCTAGCATCCTCAGACTAATGGTCAAGCTTATATATCTAACAAGGAGATAAAGCAAATTCTAGAGAAAGTTGTGTGTCCATCAAGGAAGGATTGGTCTATGAAGCTTGATAAAGCTGTTTGGACATATAGAACGGCATATAAGACTCCGCTAGGCATGTCGTCATTTCAGTTGGTTTATGGTAAGGTGTGTCATTTGCCTGTGCAACTCGAGCATAAAGCGTATTAGGCTTTGAAGAAGTTGAACCTTGATATGGATGCAGCTGGTAAGAACAGGATGCTTCAATTGAATGAACTTGAGGAGTTTCGGCTTCAAGCGTATGAAAATAACAAAATGTATAAGGAAAAAGTCAAGAGGTAGCATGATAGGGGTCTAGTGCTCAAAACATTTGTGCTGGGGTAACAAGTTCTTTTATTCAACTCTCATCTCCTTCTTTTTCCTGGAAAGTTGAAGTCGAGGTGGTCTCTGTTTATTATCAAAGCTGTGTTTCCTCATGGAGCAGTGGAGATTTTTTAAAATGGACAAAGGTTGAAGCATTACTATAGGGATACGACAAACTGTGAGGTGGTTACTGCCGTTTTATTATCCACTTGATCTCCAGTTTCTACGTCAAGCTAACGACATAAAGTAAGCACTTCTTGGGAGGCAACCCAAGTTTGTTATACATTAGTAGATAGAGGAAGAAGAAAAGAAGGAGAAAACACAAAAAAAGAAAAAAAATTCAGTGCCAACTATAGAAGCACGGCATGCCCGCGCTGAGAAGCAGGGCGGCCGCGCTGATTTTTCAGTAAGTGCGCGCGCCCGCGCTGCCTGGCGGGATGGCCGGGCTGGATTAACAGAAGCACGGCGCGGCCGCGCTGGGATAGCGCGCGGCCGCGCTGGGATAGCGCGCGGCCGCGCTGGGTCCCTGGTTCTGGAAAAAAATTGGTAATTTGAAGACAAAATTAATTCCTACCCGAATTTCCCTCCTGCACTTCCATATTTCCCTCTCCAAATCAATTTCAATCAACCCATTACTCCCATTATTCCCATAATCAATTCCCATTTCTTTTCCATAACTAATTCTCTCCCAAATTCCTATATATACACACACTTATACACAAAATTCTCCATCACTTCTCAAATTCCCAAACACACAAATCTCTCTTATACACACATCTCTTATTCTCTCTTATTCACTTCCAATGGCATCCAAGAGACAACGAACCCAAGTTAGCAGCAGCACCACTGATTCTTCGAGTGTGGCTGGTGTGAGGCCTAGGTTTTCAACTTCGGAGGCTGAGGCGGAGTATGCGAGGCTGCCTTCGAAGCCCATAGCCAAGGAGCAAGGTTTTATGCCATCAGGGAGGGATGGTAAGTTATTGGAGATGATCGTAGAGATGGGTTAGATAGCTTTTTGTGAGGCACCAGCTGCGGTGCCTATGAGTGTGGTTCGCGAGTTCTACGCGAATGCTAAGGCGGATAAGAACGGTTTTACTATGGTTAGGGTGTTGACGGTGGACTATAGTGCTGAGGCGATTCGGAGGGTAATTCAGCAGCCTGAGAAGAGGCCTGAGGAGGAGAATTAGAATGAGAAGACGGGGGATGATTTTAACTTGGATTTGATTGTTGCTACCCTGTGTGTGCCTGAGACTCAGTGGAAATTCAAGAAGGGCACGAACGAGTATGCCACTTTCCCTGCCTCGTGTATGAACAGGTTTGCATGTGCATGAAATTCCTTTATTTATGCCAACATCATGCCATCTTCTCACGTGCATGATATTACTGAGGACCGTGCACATTTGTTGTGGGGGATTCTTCAGGGAGACTATGTGGATCTCGAGATGGTGATTCATCAGGGTATTCTGAGGTCTTGCGAGGGAGTACTACGGGCTATACCATATGTGTCCATTGTGACGAAGCTGTGTATGGAGGTTGGAGTTCATTGTCCCGTACACGAGCAGCTGCAACTGTCTAGTGCCTTGATTGATAGTTTGACATTATTGAGTATGCAAGAGTGGTACGGTGGTAAGCCTGATCCGAAGGGGCTTGGCTATTCTTAAGACCATTTACCGGGTGGTAGTCAAGCTGATCAGACATATAATGGAGGTTCTTCCCAGGCTAGGAGAGCGGCATGGAGAGCTCAGTTGGGTGAAGAGGCCGGTCCTTCACAACAGTCGTAGCAGCAGCAGCAGGAAGCACATGGTAGTGCCGGTATGAGTTTAGCGCAGTATAGCGCTTGATGAGGAGGATGGATGCGATGCATGACATCCATAGTCAGTTTGCACAGGACCTTACCCAGGGTTGGGGACTGCATTCAGAGCCACAGGAGTTGATATCCAGTGGCCAGTATTCAGTGACGATTCTGTGTACCCGCCGCCTGACACTCCTGACACTCCACCCGTTGAGAGTGATGACCCTGATTCTGAGTAGGTATGCCTGTTTCCTTACTATTACCTTCACTGAGGATATTGAATATTTTAAGTTTGGGGGTAGTAGTTAAGGATTATATTTTATATGTGAGTCACATATAGTTACATATCATGATAATTTAGTTCATACAGTTGCATATTTGCCATGTTGTAGTTTTTTATTTTATTTTTATAGTATGTTGCATATAGTTTCATGCATTTGCATTATAATATGATCCCTTAGATGATTTTTCTGATTGATTTGTGATATTGATGCTAGTGTAGTGATATCGTATTTAGTGATGTTAAGTCTTATCGAGTTGATTTGGATTCTAGAAGCAATAAATTTCACTAAGTCTTATAGGTTGCTTGAGTGCTAGATCATGATCATGGTTTGTTTGTTTTCGAGGTTATCACATATTTATATTTAGAATTTAGAATATTCTCTTAATGATAAAATAACATGGATATTTAAAAATTGGAAAGAATATTGGATTTCATTGCTAGTTGTTGTGGCTAGGTGTCAAATGGCTAGTAGCCGGCTCATTTTATATTTGTAGTCTAGGGTTGAACGAGATGGAGCGAAACACACTCTTTCAGAAATTGTTGAAAAAAAGAGAAAAAAAGAAAAGAGAAAAAAAAGAGAAAAAAAATGTGTTATGCATAATTGATCACGAGTGGGCTCTTTAATACTCGAGTTATAAAGTTCTTAGGGGACTTTGTGCCTAATGACCTAAGGATTTTATAGTCTGGGATCCACTGACCTAACGCTCACTACATGGGTATTATTGTATAAGTCTTTTATGGACCTCACTCATTACACAGTCAAATAAGCATATTTGTGTTGTTTATGTGTTGTGAATAAAAGCATGAATCCATGTATAACTCTGATAAAAGAATTGAAGTGTTATAAGTCATTTTGAGTTTAGCTTTTTATTCTATTTAGAACCTTGTGATTGCCTTGATGAGTAGTGAGTCATGTTTGTTGATCTAGTTGTGATAGTATATCTGTAAGCATTTGCACACACGCACGTTTCTAGTTGGTAAGTTAATTTATGAGATTTGATTGATCTTTATACGAATAACTGCATTTGTTGAGATGTTGCTCATCGATTGGTTTATTTAATCTGAGGGGATCATTGCATTCATATAGTTTGTATTCATGCATTTTTATTTCTTGTTCTTTGAGTCTGTTTATGCTTGAGGACAAGCATTGGTTCAAGTTTGGGGGTGTGTTAAGTGGCATTTATGTCCACTTAGAATGCTCTATAAAGGCTTGAATTGATATTCTATACTCGAGTTATTTATGTAATTGATATGTTTTTGTAGTGCTTTTGAATTTCAGGCATATAACAGGGATTCAGGTGATTTAGCATTGTTTTGATACTAAAATTATGTTAGGAATGTGTCAAGAAGATTGCTCGTGCAAAGGCCATCTCAAACCAGCAAAACAAAGAAGGCAATTTTAGTTTTTCCAGAAGGTCCATGCTGCCGAAGTTCAGAAGGACAGCGCGCCCGTGCTGATGAAGCGTGCGTCCGTGCCGTGTTGGGATAATAAAATCCTAATTCTACTATAATTTTATTTCCTGGACTCCTGGATTAATTGGACTGCTATATATTGATGACTTATGATGGTTTTTCACAACGAGACGTACCAAAGCTTAAGGAGAAGGCGTAAGAAGACCGTATAGCACAATTCAACCATGGCAAAGATGATCTAGTTTATTCTTATGATTCTTTGTTTTAAGTTGTAATCTTGGATGCAAGTTTTCTTATTTGTGAACCTATAATCTTGTTACGTACTTGGTTTATTATTTATTCAGTATAAAGACTACGTTTATTATACCATGCTTTCATCGGAACCCACGTTGATGATGAGTCCGGTTATGGGTTAATCGTTATCATGGGGTTCTAGAGGATTTACTTATAGATTTCTTTAGTTAATTTGTTTCGATACCTTAGTGTGTGGTGATTGTACGATATCCTAGTATTGGTTGCACTTATTCATCGTATGAGCGTCGCGAACTTGTAAGATAGCGTGTTAATCTCTATTGAAGCGAAAGTGAATTTAGAGGTTTAGAACTTGCCATGCTAGCATTGGTTTCTGTATTTGATATGCATGATTTGTAGGTAATTTTAACCATCTTACTTTCCCTATGTAATCATGTTAGATAACTTGTGCATTAAACCGTTATGTTGTCAAATTCTATAGACATATAGCGTCTCAATATAATTGGTATCTATTCAGCTTCTATCTCTTTTGTGGATGTCTTGTAGTAGGATATTCGTACAATGAAAGTTGGCGTTTACTTGTTTCGTGTTATATGATTAGTGTCATCACCATTGCATGCTAAGGTTAAAAACAAAAAGGCTATTGAATGAAGTATTAATGAAGTTAGTAATCCCATATTTGTGTCATATAGTTAATCACTCCTTTTAATCTATTAGTTAATGTTCTTTAGTATAATCTCTCAGTTAATCATAGTTATAAACAACCTCAATTTGTTATTCGTCTTAGCATTGAATAATAACCATACCATTGTTGCATAAGTGCATTGATTAAAATTAGATTAAAAGAGTCTTTATAGGAACGAACTAGAATTAATTCTATATTACTTACGATCTCATATTCTTGCATGAATATTAGCGTGTGTTTTCACCCTAACAATGCTCATAGCTTAGAGCGATTTACCTTTCAAAGTGTGAAACTCACTGAGAACCATATCGTTTGATCTTGAGAATCATTGACTATACCAGTTTGAATCCTAAATGCTTTTGAAACCTTTCCTTGGAACCCACCCTTCCCAGAAATTGATAGAAAGCTGCCACCTAGTTTTTATTTTGAGATAGAATGCCTCAGATGATGTTGTTAATGTTGTTATTTAGAAATACTCATATAGTTACTTGCTGAGCTTCTTTTCTCATTTATTTGCCTTGATCTAATAATGGCAGTTAAGTAAGAAGATGGCCAGACTTAGGCGCACCTCTCGTAAAAGCATTCCTGGCGGCCCCTATCGTATTGTGGGATTTCAGATGGCAGACCAGGTAGATGTTGTATGACCAAGAGATGATAAGATGGTGGGAAATGTATAGCTGAATTAGATACTTTTGGGTTATCAGTCGATTCCAAGTGAGGATCGGATAATTTGGTTTTAAATATATTTTAGGTTGTACTAATATTATTTTGGTTGGTAGTTGTAATTTTGTCTCATACTTTATCCTGTCAGATCCTGTTAGTTTCGGGTTTTATTATATTCCTGTTGTTATTATATTAGTATTAGTGGTATTGTGGGTCCTCATTCCTAACCCCGAGTTTGAGGATGTCACAACCGCTCATCAATTCGAGGAGTTCTAGTTTTCTACGAGAAGCAAGGTAGATGGGTCTATAGAAGGGCAGTGCATGAGCTAGCTTCGTCCGAGGGGGTAACCGCCGATATGATAAACTGGGGAGTAAGGCGAGGTCTCCACACCACAGTCATAGTGAGAAGAGGTCTGCTTCAATAGTCCACCCACTCGATCAGATTATTAGGAAGGAGTGAGTCCCTAAGTTGGTATGAAGATAGTTCATTCGCAAAGTCAAGATTTAATATATTGGAATCAACATCACCACATCCCAGGATGCTTCTTGACCAGCTTAGCTAGCAAGGTCATAAGGTGCCTCTTCGTGAGATGCCCCCTCTTGGGATGCCTCAATGACCATTTTGGCTAACAAGGTCTTGGGACGCCTCTTAATGAGATGCCCCCTCTTGGGATGCCTCTGTAAAGCATAATTTAACGTAATATATAACCGAGGAAATATAACTCAACATGAAATGGAAATGAATAAATAATAATAACATTGAAGCACATGAACCCTAAAGATGAAGACTGGATTAATATAAAGAATCAAAAGATGGAATTAATGCTCGAAGTCTATAATCAGGTCATGGAAAGAACTTCATTAATATGTTCAAGCCTCCATGAAGAATAAAATATCAAAGGACTTCTAGTGACAATAAAATGTAATGGTTTAAAATATTAAGATCAAGGGTTTCAGTGATTGAAGCAAAGAATGACCAACAAGATGTATCAATTCAAAGTTTTAAAGAGATTAAGTGAATTTAATTTAGTGCTAGTTGCTTGTGAACCAGACCAGTGTACCAAGTATCAACACATCAGAAAAGAATTGATTCAATCATGTAGATGAATTGAAGTTTATACAATATAGAGTGGATCAAAGAATGAAAAAATTGAGATGAAGTAGAAAAACAAGGAAAATAATCTAAGTGTTTAACAATTTTTCCTCTTGGGGCAAGTGGAAGAAATCTCAAGTCACGGAATACTTGTTGGCGCAAATGGGAAAAGTTCTATGTTAAGAACTTTGTTTCTCTCTTCTTGTCACAAGTAAAAAAAAGAGCAAGGCACATAATCTAATCCCCCTAGGCGCAACTCAACAAAATTGCGAAGGCGTGGAATGAATTCCCCCTCTATGTGCAAGTGGGAAATAAACTAAGTCGTGTTTATTTCTCCACCCTTGGCAACTGGAATAAATTTCCAAGGGAATGAATTTCTCATGTGTGTGAAAGTGGATATAATTCTAAGGCAAAGAAGTTCACTCTAGTCGCCACTTATGACTTGGTTTATTCTTTGATACAACAGCAATTCAATTTACCCATATGGCCAAGAATAGGCCACATGTACAAATGGAATTGAATTCTACCCAAATAGAAGCAGAATGAATTGTACTCATTCAGTTATCTTCTTCAGCTCCCAACTATAATTTTACGAAGCACCATTGAAGGCTAAATTGAAGGGTTTTTAAGTACATAAACGCAACGAAAACGTAAATTTAAATCTTAAAAAAAATGAAACCCTCCGCAGGATCCATGCGAAAAATAATATTTAATTCGTAGTTCAGTATGTTTACCTTAAGATGCTTTACGTTAATGGAAAGATGGAGGTCTTGAATGATCACCACGTAGCCCGTCGCTGGAACGATCTACGCCTTGAAGGTATCCACACGAATGATCGCCCGGAAGATGGGTATGTACTAGCACGTTCTTGAGGCCGCCTTCTTGCTCTCTCCCTCTAATCAAGTTCTAGGGTTTATGTTTTATCAAATAAAAATGTGTAACCCTAATTCTATTAGAAAAAGATATTATATAGGCAAGAGCTATTGGGCCTCCAACTCTAAACTTAATTTTAGAGTTATTATTATTATTAAATTCGAGTTAGGTTATTATTACGTTGGCAATAATTTTAAATCTAATTTAAAATCATAAACAATGAGCGACATCTAGTAATACATCATTTTTACCTAAGTAATAATAATTAAATCGGTGATCGATTAAACCTTTTGTGTATAATGTACAATGTACTATAATCCTTTTAACCATATATTATAGATTAAACTCGAGGCATGTTATGTGTCATCCTCTTCATAATTTAATCCAGGTTTCCTTGATCGATGAGTAGACTATAACATCAAATCAACATTTGAGCATGGCCATGCATTTCATAGTCTAACTCAAACAAGAGGCCAATAATATCACTCCTAAAATAGGAGGGTTAAATCCTTTCTAGATCATTCATATTTCTCATATGATTCATAATATACCCAATATACACTTTTATCATCACCCTAGTCAAAGGTAACTTTTAATGCAACCAAAGTATATTAATTCTCATATAGAAATATAATGATTTCAAGTCTAAGGATCAATACATCATTATCACTGTGAGAATCAATTATGACACAACAGACATGTAGAATCTCATATTGGGTCTTCCAGCACCATGTATATAATACATGTGCCTGTGTTTTGACTTTAGTATCACTATACCTATGATCAATGAGATGTGATCATCAGTTAACATTCACACTAGTCTTAATGCATTATTATTGTCCATAATTAATAATACTCGACTAGGGATCTTTAGGAATATCGATACTATTCTCATAATCTCATTTCTAAGTCATGTACTTAGAGATATAAAATTACATATCATATTCCAAGGACATTTATTAATCTAACATCTTATCACAGAAAATAAAGATATAATAAATTACTAAATAATAATCCATATAATCAGAATTAATAATCCAAATGTTTCATAATATAAACATAATAGTGTTGTCTTTAGGGCACAAACACTAACAATCTTCCACTTGCACTAGAGCCAATCACCCATGTTTTTAATACCCATGGAACTAGTATGACCTTCATACTTTTGATGCGACAAAGCCTTAGTCAGTGGGTCTGCAACATCATCATCAGTATGCACTTTACATATATGTATATCTCCTCTTTCATTAATCTCTCGAAGGAGGTGATATCTCCTAAGTATATGCTTTGCCCGGGAATGGGACCTTGGTTCTTTAGCCTGAGCGATGGCTCCATTATTATCACAGTAAAGATCAACTGGATCTGTGATCGATGGAACCACACCAAGTCCCGTTATGAATTTCCGTATCCAAACAGCCTCTTTGGCTGCTTCACTGGCAGCAATATACTCAGCTTCCATTATAGAATCAGCTACTGTCTCTTGTTTTGAACTCTTCCATCTTATAGCACCTCCATTAAGGCAAAACACAAAACCTGACTGAGATACTGAATCGTCTCTGTCTGTCTGAAAGTTGGCGTCAGTGTAACCCTTTACAACCAGCTTATCATCTCCTCCATACACCAAGAATGAATCTTTAGTCCTTTTCAAGTACTTAAGAATATTCTTGACTGCTGTCCAGTGACCCTCGCCAGGATTAGACTGGTATCTGCTCGTCATTGATAAGTGGCATTTTATACCACTTAGAACGTCTTATAATGGCTTGAATTGATGTCTTGAAATCAAGTATTTTGTGTATTTGATGCGTTTTTCTAGTGTGTGTGCATTTCAGGGTATTAATTGTATTTCTGGAGAGATTTCATCAATAATAAGCCTTGGAATATATTTGGCATTGCAAGCGGGAAGATAGGAGCAGATTGCAGCGAAGAAACGAGAGAAAACAGAGCATTTTCCAAAAGAGGTCTGAGCGCCCACTCAGCTCTGCTGAGCGACCGCTCAGGAAGCTGAGCGCCCGCTCAGGAATGCTGAGCGGCTGCTCAGGGACGGAAAATTAGAATTATTATTTTGGACTCCTAGTTCTGTTTAACTTCCAACTTCTGAGATATCTGGGATTTATGGGACTCCTATATAAGTAGTTTTCAGAGATGTTTTACAAAGGTTGGATCGTAGTATTAATCAAGGAGCGAGGAGATAAGGAAGAAGACCGTTTTAGCATACCGCAACGAAGAGAAAGCATATTTTCTTGTGATTCTTTATTTCGTTGTAACGTTGGATGCTAGTTTTCTTTACTTTGATGTTAGGTCACACACACTGTAGAAGAAAGTTGAATACAGTGTTTAGCACAATCAAATCGAATTCAAAGAACACAAGTAACAGTTACAAACTTTATTAAATTCTATTACAATGTAGAACTGTCCTCTCTCAGTGATGAACAAATATCACGAGAGCTGTTAGGGTTACAATGAATAATATTCTCGATAATGATAACACTTATAGTGTAAACCCTATGTCCGTGTTTATATATTACACAGTTACAAGATAATCGCTAATTGATATGGAATATAATTCTACTTCCTAAAATATATCAATCAGTTATCTTTTCTTCCAAGTATTCCATTTTTCACAGAATTCCTTCTTCATGCATATCTCTTCTTACGTTTGTCTTGATCTTCTTTCCTTTCAATCAGCCGTCTTCCTTATCTGAAAGTTTCCTTTAAGTCCTGATATTATCTCCTGATAAATATCTCCTGAACCTTAAGTACTGATAACTTAAGTTCTGACTTCAGTATAAGTGCTGATTTCAGTTAAGTACTGATTTGTCCTGTTTAAGTAAGATCTGAAAACTAAACATAAATCATATTAGACATGAAATTATCAAATATATCTAATATTTGAACCTATTTACTCTTATGACATACTCTGGTTTAATATAAGTAGTTTTAGTTATTATTTTTGTGTGTTATTATCATGTTTTCATATGAACCCATCATGGGCTAATCGTGATCATGGGGTCGTAACGGATTTACTATGGAATTCTTTAGTTAGTTGTTTAATACCTTAGTGTGTGATGATTGTATGATATCTAGTATTGATTGTGCGTATTCGTCTTATGTGCATCGCGAACATATAAGATAGGGTGTTAATCTCTAGTGAAGCGACGGTGGATCTTGAGATTTAGAACTTGCCATGCTAGCAAAGGTTCATATACGAGTATGCATGATTAGTGGGTAACTCTAACCATTTTATTCGCCCTGTGTAATCAAAAGGAATAACTTGTGCTTAAATCGTTATGTTGTCAATTTCTGTAGACATATAGGGACTCAACATAATTGATGCCTATTCAATTTCTATCTTAATTGTGGATGTTTGGTAGAATGGTATTAGTATAATGAAAGTTGGCTTTTATCAGTTTCGTGTTGTTCGATTAATATCATCACTGTTGCATGCTAAGGGTAATAACAATGACTATTGAAGGAAGTAGTAATGAAGTTGTGATCTCATGAGTATTTTAATATTGTTAATTCAAGTGTTAATTAAGTGCTTAATTCTCGTAATTAATTGTAGTTAATAATTAGTTAATCAAATCTAAGTGTTATTATTTTAACATTGAGAAGTAATCATACATTGGTGAGTGAGTGTAATTGAACATGATTAGTCTGAGTCTCTGTGGGAATGAACTAGAAAGTATTCTATATTACTTGCGAACGCATATACTTGCGTGTGTTATTAGCGCGTGTTTTCGCCCTAACAAGTTTTTGGCGCTGCTGTCGGGGACTCGGCGTATTTGTTTAGTTTATGTACTTACCATCAGTGGTCATTAGGATTCAGTGATTAAGATGTGTTACTTATTGTTTCCGGTTGTGTTTCAGGTACTTTAGCGAGCGTTTATGCAAACATGTTCTCGTACTCGTAAGAGGACTTTAGATACGGCTGAGGAGATAGATGAAGTTCTTGATATTCCGGAGAAGATAGATTTTGAAGATTCAGATTCAGGAAGTGAGCAGAAAGAGCCAGTAATCACGGGTGATCGTATAGTTCCGGCAGATCCAGCTCTTATAGACTTTTCTCGGCCTAAAATTGATGACATTCAATCTAGCATCATGCACCCGGCTATTGAGGCCAATAACTTTGAAATCAAGCTGGGCAGTATTCAGATGGTGCAGAATTCTGTTTCTTTTGGAGGTGCTGCGACTAAAGACCCCAACATGCACATAAGGAATTTTGTCGAGATCTGTAGTACTTTCAAATATAATGGTGTGACTGATGAGGCTATCAAGCTGAGGCTTTTCCCATTCTCACTGAGGGATAAAGCTAAGGACTGGTTACATTCTGAACCAGCTGGGTCTGTCACTACTTGGCAAGATCTTGCGCAAAAGTTTCTGGTGAAGTTTTATCCAATGGCGAAGACTGCGGCTATGAGGAGTGCTCTTACTCAGTTTGCGCAGCAACCTACAGAATCTATGTACGAAGCTTGGGAGCGCTACAAGGAGATGTTGAGAAAGTGTCCACATCATGGTATGCCTGATTGGATGGTGATCACTGGTGTCTATAATGGTTTGGGGGCCCAATCTCGGCCTATGCTCGATATAGCAGCTGGAGGCGCCTTGTGGGCCAAAAGCTATACTAAGGCTTATAATCTTATTGAGACTATGGCTGTAAATGAGCATCAAAACCCAACTCAAAGGATGATCCCTGGGAAGGTAGCATGTATTTTGGAAGTTGATGTAGCTACAGCTATTGCAGCGCAGCTCCAAGCGCTGTCTATGAAGGTCGATTCTCTAGCCACCTATGAAGTCAATCAGATAGCTATGGTCTGTGAGCTTTGTGCAGGTTCTCATGCTACGGATCAGTGTTCTCTTGTCAATGAATCTGTTCAGTATGTGAACAATTATCAGCGACCGCAACAGCCTGTGCCAGCTACTTATCATCCTAACAACATAAATCATCCAAATTTCAGCTTGAGTAATAATCAGAATGCTATTCAGCAACCATATCAGCAAGGCGTAAGTAAACAGTTCAATCCACCTGGATTCCAGCAACCACAGCATTATGCTCAAAGGCAATCATATCCTCAACAAGGAGGTGCGGCTCCACCCTTTAGTGCTGATTTTGAGGAACTTAAGCTGTTGTGCAAAAGTCAGGCGGTCTATATCAAGACCTTGGAAAATTAAATCGGTCAAATAGCCAATGCAGTGCTCAATTGTCAACCTGGCACACTTCCCAGTGATACTGAAGTGCTAGGCAGGAAGGAAGCTAAAACGCAAGTCAAGGCTATTACCTTAAGGTCTGGAAAAGTTGCTGATGCTGAAAAAGCAAAAGAAGGAGAAGCTGAAGTTGGTGATGAAAAAGCTAAGCAAAAGGAGAAAGCGGCGGAACCAAGGAAGACTACTCTTGAACACACTCTGCCTGAGGGTAATACAGGGGGAAACAGCTCTATCCTCCACCACCTTTCCCTAAGAGATTGCAACAACAAAAGCTGGATTAGCAGTTCGGTAAGTTTCGGGAGGTGTTCAAGAAACTTCACATCAATATACCTTTCGCTGAGGCTCTGGAGCAAATGCCTAGTTATGCGAAATTTATGAAGAGTATTCTTTCAAGGAAGGTGAAACTGGACGACCTTGAGACCGTTGCTTTAACGGAAGAATGTAGTGTTGTGCTGCAACAAAAGTTACCTCCAAAGCTTAAAGATCCAGATAGCTTCACCATTCCTTGCACCATTGGCAAGTTATCTTTTAACAAATGCATGTGTGATTTGGGAGCAAGCATCAATCTGATGCCGTTGTCGATCTTTAAAAGTTGAATTTGCCTGATCCAAAGCCCACCTATATGTCTCTATAATTGGCTGATCGTTCTATTACATACCCACGAGGCATAGTGGAGGATGTGCTAGTAAAGGTGGATAAGCTCTTCTTTCCTGTAGACTTTGTTATTCTGGATTTCGAGGAAGATAAGAAGATTCCCATAATCTTGGGGAGACCTTTCTTGGCTACAGGCCATACCTTGATAGATGTGCAGAAACGTGAACTTACTATGAGGGTGCAGGATCAGGATGTGACATTCAATGTATTCAAAGCAATGAAATTCCCTACAGAAGATGAGGAGTGCTTAAAAGTGGATTTTATTGATTCTGCGGTTACTTCAGAACTTGATCATATGCTAATGACTGATGCATTAGAGAAAGCCTTAGTGGGGGATTTTGACAGTGATGATGAGGATGGCAATGAGCAACTACAATATCTAAATGCTTCTCCCTGGAGGCAAAAGCTAGACATGCCATTTGAATCTCTTGGTATTTTGACCTTAAAAATGCTGAAGGAAAGCTCAAACCATCTATTGAGGAAAAACCTACCTTGGAGCTTAAACCATTCCCTGAACACTTGAGGTATGCTATTTTAGGTGATGCATCTACTTTACCTGTTATTATTGCATCTGACCTTTCAGGTAGTGAGGAGGACAAGCTCTTGAGGATCTTAAGAGAATTCAAATCGTCTATCGGATGGACTATAGCAGACATCAAGGGGATCAGCCCTTCGTACTGCATGCATAAGATTCTGCTAGAGGAGGGTAGTAAGCCGACTGTTGAGCAAAATCGCAGACTTAATCCTATCATAAAAGAAGTGGTGAAGAAAGAAATTCTGAAGTGGCTGGATGCAGGAATCATTTAACCTATTTCTGACAATTCTTGGGTGAGCCCCGTGCAATGTGTACCTAAGAAAGGAGGTATTACTGTGGTAGCAAATGAGAAGAACGAGCTCATCCCCACTCGAACAGTCACAGGATGGAGAGTATGCATGGACTACAGAAAGTTGAACAAGGCCACGAGGAAGGATCACTTCCCACTTTCATTTATTGATCAGATGCTTGACAGGTTGGCCGGTCATGAGTATTATTGTCTTCTGGATGGTTATTCGGGGTATACTCAGATATGTATTGCACCAGAGGATCAAGAAAAGACTACCTTCACTTATCCATTTGGCACGCTTGTCGCAGAGTTTCGTTTGGCTTATGTGGCACACCGGCCACTTTTCAGAGATGTATGATGGCTATATTCTCTGATATGATTGGAAATAATGTCGAGGTGTTCATGGACGACTTCTCCGTCTTTGGAAATAAGTGGCATTTTAAACCACTTAGAACGTCTTATAATAGCTTGAATTGATGTCTTGAAATCAAGTATTTTGTGTATTTGATGCATTTTTCTAGTGTTTGTACATTTCAGGGTATTAATTATATTTCTGGAGAGATTTCATCAAAAATAAGCCTTGGCATGTGTTTGGCATTGCAAGCGGGAAGATAGGAGCAGATTGCAGTGAAGAAACGAGAGAAAAACAGAGCATTTTTCAGAAGGGATCTGAGCGCCCGCTCAGCTCTGCTGAGTGACCGCTCCGGAAGCTGAGTGCCCACTCAGGAATGCTGAGCGGCCGCTCAGGGACGGAAAATTAGAATTATTATTTTGGACTCCCAGTTCTGTTTAACTTCCAACTTCTAAGATATCTGGGATTTATGGGACTCCTATATAAGTAGTTTTCAGAGATGTTTCACAAAGGTTGGATCGTAGTATTAATCAAGGAGCGAGGAGATAAGGAAAAAGACCGTTTTAGCACACCGCAACGAAGAGGAAGCATATTTTCTTGTGATTCTTTATTTCGTTGTCACGTTGGATGCTAGTTTTCTTTACTTTGAACCTATTTACTCTTCTGACGTACTCTGGTTTAATATAAACAGTTTTAGTTATTATTCTTGTGTGTTATTATCATGTTTTCATATGAACCCATGATGACAATGAGTGCTATCATGGGCTAATCGTGATCATGGGGTCGTAATGGATTTACTATGGAATTCTTTAGTTAGTTGTTTAATACCTTAGTGTGTGATGATTGTATGATATCTAGTATTGGTTGTGCGTATTCGTCTTATGTGCGTCGCGAACATATAAGATAGGATGTTAATCTCTTGTGAAGCGACGATGGATCTTGAGATTTAGAACTTGCCATACTAGCATAGGTTCATGTACGAGTATGCATGATTAGTGGGTAACTCTAACCGTTTTATTCACCCTGTGTAATCAAAAGGAATAACTTGTGCTTAAATCATTATGTTATCAATTTCTGTAGACATATAGGGACTCAACATAATTGATGCATATTCAACTTCTATCTTAATTATGGATGTTTGGTAGAATGGTAATAGTATAATGAAAGTTGGCTTTTATCAGTTTCGTGTTGTTCGATTAATATCATCATTGTTGCATGCTAAGGGTAATAACAATTACTATTGAAGGAAGTAGTAATGAAGTTATGATCTCATGAGGGTTTTAATATTGTTAATTCAAGTGTTAATTAAGTGCTTAATTCTCGTAGTTAATTGTAGTTAATAATTAGTTAATCAAATTTAAGTGTTATTGTTTTAATATTGAGAAGTAATCATACATTGGTGTGTGGTGTAATTGAACATAATTAGTCTGAGTCTCTGTGGGAACAAACTAGAAAGTATTCTATATTACTTGTGAACGCTTATACTTGTGTGTGTTATTAGCGTGTGTTTTCGCCCTAACAGTCATGCTCAAGGCATACGAAACATCAGGTTGAGTACATATCATCGCATACATTATAGATCCAATTGCCGAAGCATATGGAACTTTGCTCATACGGCCCTTATCATCTAATGATTTAGGGCAGTTATCTTTTGAGATCAATATCCCATGAGACATTGGGACATATCCTCTTTTTGCTTCTTGCATCCCGAAATGATGCAATACTTTGTCAATGTATGTACTCTGACTTAGGCCGATTAATTTCTTTGATCTATCTCTATAGATCTTGATCCCTAATATATAGGTAGCATCACCTAATTCCTTCATCGAGAAACTATTTCCCAACCAAGTCTTAACAGCCTGTAGAGAAGGTATGTCGTTCCCTATTAGTAATATGTCATCTACATATAGTACTAGGAATGCCACGTGGCTCCCACTAACCTTCTTGTAAACACATGGTTCATCTTCATTTTCAATAAAGCCAAATTCTTTGACTATTTCATCAAAACGAAGATTCCATCTCTTTGAGGCTTGCTTCAATCCATAAATAGATCGAAGCAACTTACAAACCATCTTAGCAAACTTGGGATCGACAAAACCCTTAGGTTGTATCATGTATACATCCTCTTCAAGGCTCCCATTTAAGAAAGCGGTTTTGACATCCTTTTACCAAATCTCATAGTCGTAGTAAGCAGCTATTGCTAGCAAAATCCTGATGGACTTGACCATAGCAACTGGTGAAAAGGTCTCATCATAGTCTATACCATGAACTTGTTTGAAACCTTTTGCCACCAGTCGTGCTTTATAGGTCTGTACTTTACCATCCATGTCAGTTTTCTTCTTGAAAACCCACTTGCACCCTATAGGTTTTACCCCTTCAAGTGGATCAACTAAATTCCATACTTTATTTTGATACATGGATTCTATTTCGGATTTCATGGCCTCTAGCCATCTCTCGGAGTCTGGACTGTTCATAGCATCTTGGTAGGTAAGAGGCTCATCATTATCTATGAGCATTACATCATCATCTTGAGTCAAGAAAAATCCATAATATCTCTCCGACTCATGACGAGCCCTACTAGATCTACGAACAACCTGTGTTTCCGGAGCAGGAACATCTTGATGTACTTCCTGTCCATTTTCCAACTCTGGTTCAATATTATTTTGTACAACTCAATCTTCATCGAGATCTATAGTCCTCCCACTAATTTTCTTTGAAAGAAACTCTCTTTTAAGAAATACAGCGGTTCGAGCAACAAACACTTTGTTCTCGGTAGGATTATAGAAACTATACCCTTTACTTTCTTCCGGATATCCCACAAAATAACATTTATCCGATTTTGGTCCTAGCTTGTCAAACACCAAGCGTTTCACAAATGCTTCGCATCCCCATACTTTCATAAAAGACATGATGTGATGTTTCTCAGTCCATATCTCATATGGAGTCTTTTGAACCGATTTAGTTGGAAATCGGTTTAGTGTATATGCAGCCGTTTCTAGAGCATAACCCCAGAAACTTATTGGAAGATCTGCTAGACTCATCATCGATCGCACCATGTCCAACAAGGTACGATTTCTCCTCTCAGAAACTCCATTCCATTGAGGCGTTCCAGGAGGAGCAAGTTGTGATACGATACCACACTCCTTCAAGAAACCTTTAAACTCGAGGCTTGATTATTCTCCTCCACGATTTGATCATAGAACTTTTATACTTTCCCCTGTTTGCTTTTCCACTTCAGCCTTGTATTCTTTGAACTTTTCAAAAGAATCGGATTTGTTCTTCAAAAGATACACAAATCCATATCTACTGAAATCATCAGTAAAAGTAATGAAGTAGTAAAATCCACCTCTTGCCATCGTACGCATTGGACCATATACATCACTATGTATAAGTCCCAATCGTTCGGTGGCCCTTTCACCTTGTCCGCTAAAAGGAGCTTTAGCCATTTTGCCAATGAGACAAGATTTGCATTCTTCGTATGATTCAAAATCAAACTTATCGAAGTAACCATCTTTATGTAATTTGGAAATGCGTTTCTCATTTATGTGACCTAAACGACAATGCCAAAGGTATGTTTGATTTGAGTCTTTCATCTTAATACGTTTATTATCATTATTTATGTTATAGAAAAGAGTATCTATATCAAGAACATATAAACCATTATACAAACGTGCAATCCTGTAGGTAACATTATTGAATGAAAAGGAACAACTATTGTTCCGAATCAAAAACGAAAAACCTTTCTTGTCCAAAGAAGAAACCGAAATAATGTTTCTGCAAATCGCAGGCACGTAAAATAGTTATCTAGTTCTAAAACAAGCCCAGTGGGCAACGATAAATGATAAGTCCCTACAGCTAAAGCAACAACCTTTGCTCCATTGCCAACTCGTAGGTCGACTTCTCCCTTCGCCAATGTCCTACTTCCCTGCAGTTCCTGCACAATGTGAGAACCACATCCAGTATCTAATACCCAAGATGTAGAAGTAGACAAATTGACTTCAATAACATAAATACCTGAATCAGAAGTAGTAACAACAACCTTCTTCTTCTTCAGATGCTCCAAATAAAAATGACAGTTCCTCTTCCAATGACTTGGTTTCTTGCAATAGTGACAATCACCAACCTTTGGAACACCACCTTTAGGCTTCAAAGCCTTGGTCGGATCAGGTTTCGGATTGACATTTGATTTAGATCCCATCTTCCTCTTGCCTTTCCATTTACCATTTTCTTTGGCCTTCCCCTTATTCACCATCAACATAGGAGCAGGGGATGTCTTCTGAATGTTGGTCTCAGCAGTTTTCAACATAGCCAACAGTTTGGTGGGGTTCTTATCTATCTCATTTATATTGTAATTCATCACAAATTGAGAATAACTGATGTTTAAAGATTGCAAAATTAGGTCATTCTGGTGTTCCACAGCAATCGGGGCACCCAACTTGGCAAGGTACTCAATATATACAATCATCCTTAGAACATGCGGTCCAACCGGATCACGTTCTCCCTCCTTACATGCATGCAACAATTTGAAAGTATCAAACCTCTCTTGACGAGCCTGTCCTTCAAACATACATTTAAGATGCTCAATCATATCATAAGAATCCATATTCTCATGTTGTTTCTGAAGTTCAGCATTCATGGTCGCTAACATGAGATATTGAACATCCGTGTCATCATCGATATGTTTCTGATAAACATTATGTTGAGCACGGGATGCTCCTTCAGTGAGAGGTGCAAGGCGAGGGATATATATGACATAGAGCTTGCGCTCTTATTTGAGGACAATCCTCAAGTTCCTCTGCCAGTCAAGGAAGTTTGTTCCTGTCAGCTTGTCCTTTTTAAGGACTGATCGCACAAAGAAGTTGTTTGAATTGTTTGCCATTTGATATCTACAATGTTTAAAATATAAAAGATAAATTAGTTTATAGATGATTATTAAATTATGTTCAAGTGATTATTCATATATATTCAAAATATATATCTCCCACTATTTTATCAAATTAATAGCCCTAACTATTAATTCAGAAAGAGTATCTTCTATATACTTTCTAGTGAGCCAAGATCCAAATTTTCAAAACGTTTTAGTTCAGCTTTGGCTTTACTCCTAAAACATGATTCAATAAGGTAGACAACATTTGTCAATTATATCAACTATATAACTCTTGAATAGTTTAGTGGAACAATATTTATTCTTATTTATCCAATAAATCTCATCAAACTCTATGCCTCTAAGTTCACAATCCTATTATGGTAACTTAGTTAAGTTAAAACCCAAAGGTTTAAAAAGTATCATATACTTCAACACGCCATCCCACGCTAGATGGGAGTACTTCACTCTGGCGAACCCACTCCTTATCGATCTAGTGGTTAACGCGTTGGACATATTGGAAGGCATCTAAATAACTTAATATAAACATTAGGGTTTTGTTAGTATTATAACGATCATGATCCCATCAAAAAAAAATCCCTAATTTTTCCTTGAATAAAATACTTCAAATCAATACTCATCAATGGTTTGATTTCCAGGTAGTGGAGGAGTCACATCGGTCTCGCTTAAAACCCACAACCTTACATGTTCTATGAACCCGTTGTTGACAAAATCGCCCCATGTCGGAAATAAAGAAGATTCGTATTTCATTCCGTGTTTCATAAACACGAGAATCTCATAATCGTTTGTAAATTTTAAAATCTTGAGTCGTTACAGATTTTATCTTGTTTAGGCATGGCATAGGTGACGTATCTAATACATACATTCATGCATGATTAATCTAATTAAAGCATGCATCATTAACTATTCTATACATACATTCATACATCAATATGTAAAGTGCAATAAAGTAAATGTGTTTGGTTATGGCCCCATCCTATGTGATCTTTATCAAGCTCATGATAAAGATCAAGGTCAATCTAATGTGGTGATGGAAATAAATACAACTACTTATTACATAAGTCTTCTTCTTTGTTTAGACTTCTTGTATGCCTCGTCTTCTTCATTGAATCACCTCCATTGGATAGCCTTCTCGAGTCTTCAATTACATTACATAATTTAAAGTAAAAACTAATCTAATGAACTTACAATAATAACTCGAGTTACATTTGAGATTTATGATTACAATAATTGACGACATGCAAGTCGTATTTAAAACCAAAACCAAAACCAAAACCATTATACTAAGGTCGAAAGGCCATAACCATCCCCCATGCTCATACAACACATAAAAGCATGTTAAAACACATAATCTGATCTTAACATATCATATTATCCATGATCTAATCATAGAAAAAATATGACAAAAATCAGAATCAAATTAGAAAAACAAGAATCACTGTTTACAGGCAGTAAACGATGTCAAACGCCTTTCAGACAAGTCGTTGATAGCTTGTGCTATCAGTTTTGTTCAGACGCTCGTTTACCTATCGAATAGGGTATTCGTTTGCGTAAATCAGACACCAGACCCAGATTTCAGCAAATCTGTAGCAGCCAATTCAGAATCCGTATCTAATATGATTCTCATAATTAGAGCAAACATAAATCATGTATATATCAGTATATATAGAGATTACATAATAATCTTATGATTATACAACTCACATGAATATCATATATTCAAAACCATACATATACAAGCATATTATATCAACATCAAATCATGGCGAATCACGTACATGCGCATATATCGAAAACGGTTAAACACATAAATGAATTAAAAACTTTTCGCAAGTAGCTCTGATGCCATTGAAGGGTTTTTAAGCACATAAACGCAAGAAAACATAAATTTAAATCTTAAAAAAATGAAACCCTCCGCAAGATCCATGCGAAAAATAATATTTAATTCGTAGTTCAGTATGTTTACCTTAAGAAGCTTTACGTTAATGGAAAGATGGAGGTCTTGAATGATCAGCACGTAGCCCGTCGCTGGAATGTGCTAGTACATACCCATCCTCCGGGCGATCATTCTTGTGGATACCTTCAAGGCGTAGATCGAGTCCGCCTTCTTGCTCTCTCTCCCTCTCATCAAGTTCTAGGGTTTATGTTTTATCAAATAAAAATGTGTAACCCTAATTCTATTAGAAAAAGATATTATATAGGCAAGAGCTATTGGGCCTCCAACTCTAAACTTAATTTTAGAGTTATTATTATTATTAAATTCATAATTCTAATTATTGTATTATTAAGTCTTACTTAATCATCCAATAACTTAATTTCGGATTTAATATTAAATTCGAATTTCCTATTTATTTAATTAATTAAGTCATACTTAATTAATAACAAATAATTAGAATTAATTACATTTAATTTAAAGCGGAATTTAAATTAAATAATCCTCCAATCATTCTTTGTGCGACCCTTTAGGTTATTATTATGTTGGCAACAATTTTAAATCTAATTTAAAATCATAAACAATGAGCGGCATATAGTAATACATCATTGTTACCCAAGTAATAATAATTAAATCGGTGATCGATTAAACCTTTTGTGTATAATGTACAATGTACTATAATCCTTTTAACCATATATTATAGATTAAACTCGAGGCATGTTATGTGTCATCCTCTTCATAATTTAATCCAGGTTTCCTTGATCGATGAGTAGACTATAACATCAAATCAACATTTGAGCATGGCCATACATTTCATAGTCTAACTCAAACAAGAGGCCAATAATATCACTCCTAAAATAAGAGGGTTAAATCCTTTCTAGATCATTCATATTTCTCATATGATTCATAATATACCCAATATACACTTTTATCATCACCCGGTCAAAGGTAACTTTTAATGCAATAAAAGTATATTAATTCTCATATAGAAATATAATGATTTCAAGTCTAAGGACCAATACATCATTATCACTGTGAAAATTACTTATGACACAACAGACATGTAGAATCTCACATTGGGTCTTCCAGCACCATGTATATAATACATGTGCCTATGTTTTGACTTTAGTATCACTATACCTATGATCAATGAGATGTGATCATCAGTCAACATTCACACTAGTTTTAATTCATTATTATTGTCCCTTAATAATAATACTCGACTAGGGATCTTTAGGAATATCGATACTATTCTCATAATCTCATTTCTAAGTCACGTACTTAGAGATATAAAATTACATATCATATTCCAAGGACATTTATTAATCTAACATTTTATCACAGAAAATAAAGATATAATAAATTACTAAAGAATAATCCATATAATCAGAATTAATAATCCAAATGTTTCATAATATAAACATAATAGTGTCGTCTCTAGGTCACAAACTCTAACAATCTCCCACTTGCACTAGAGCCAATCACCCATGTTTCTAATACCCATGGAACTAGTATGACCTTCGTGCTTTTGCTGCGACAAAGCCTTAGTCAGTGGGTCTGTAACATTATCATCAGTATGCACTTTACATATATGTATATCTCCTCTTTCATTAATCTCTCGAAGGAGGTGATATCTCCTAATTATATGATTTGCCCGGGAATGGGACCTTGGTTCTTTAGCCTGAGCGATGGCTCCATTATTATCACAGTAAAGATCAACTGGATTTGTGATCGATGGAACCACACCAAGTCCCGTTATGAATTTCCGTATCCAAACAGCCTCTTTGGCTTCTTCACTGGCAGCAATATACTCAGCTTCCATTTTAGAATCAGCTATTGTCTCTTGTTTTGAACTCTTCCAGCTTACAGCACCTCCATTAAGGCAAAACACAAAACCTGACTGAGATACTGAATCGTCTCTGTCTGTCTGAAAGCTGGCGTCTGTGTAACCCTTTACAACCAGCTTATCATCTCCTCCATACACCAAGAATGAATCTTTAGTCCTTTTCAAGTACTTAAGAATATTCTTGACTGTTGTCCAGTGACCCTCGCCAGGATTAGACTGGTATCTGCTCGTCATTGATAAGTGGCATTTTATACCACTTAGAACGTCTGATAATGTCTTGAATTGATGTCTTGAAATCAAGTATTTTGTGTATTTGATGCGTTTTTCTAGTGTGTGTGCATTTCAGGGTATTAATTGTATTTCTGGAGAGATTTCATCAATAATAAGCCTTGGAATATTTTTGGCATTGCAAGCGGGAAGATAGGAGCAGATTGCAGCGAAGAAACGAGAGAAAATAGAGCATTTTCCAAAAGAGGTCTGAGCGCCCACTCAGCTCTGCTGAGCGACCGCTCAGGAAGCTGAGCGCCTGCTCAGGAATGCTGAGCGGCCGCTCATGGACGGAAAATTAGAAATATTATTTTGGACTCCTAGTTCTGTTTAACTTCCAACTTCTGAGATATCTGGGATTTATGGGACTCCTATATAAGTAGTTTTCATAGACGTTTCACAAAGGTTGGATCGTAGTATTAATCAAGGAGCGAGGAGATAAGGAAGAAGACCGTTTTAGCACACCGCATCGAAGAGGAAGCATATTTTCTTGTGATTCTTTATTTCGTTATCACGTTGGAAGCTAGTTTTCTTTACTTTGAACCTATTTCCTCTTGTGACGTACTCTGGTTTAATATTAGTAGTTTTAGTTATTATTCTTGTGTGTTATTATCATGTTTTTATATGAACCCATGATGATGATGATTGCTATCATGGGCTAATCGTGATCATGGGGTCGTAACGGATTTACTATGGAATTTTTTAGTTAGTTGTTTAATACCTTAGTCTGTGATAATTTTATGATATCTAGTATTGGTTGTGCGTATTCGTCTTATGTGTGTCGCGAACATATAAGATAGGGTGTTAATCTCTTGTGAAGCGACGGTAGATCTTGAGATTTAGAACTTGCCATGCTAGCATAGGTTCATGTACGAGTATGCATGATTAGTGGGTAACTCTAACCGTTTTATTTGCCCTATGTAATCAAAAGGAATAACTTGTGCTTAAATCGTTATGTTGTCAATTTTTGTAGACATATAGGGACTCAACATAATTGATTCCTATTCAACTTCTATCTTAATTGTGGATGTTTGGTAGAATAGTATTAGTACAATGAAAGTTGGCTTTTATCAGTTTTGTGTTGTTCGATTAATATCATCATTGTTGCATGTTATGGGTAATAACAATGACTATTGAAGGAAGTAGTAATGAAGTTGTGATCTCATGAGTGTTTTAATATTGTTAATTCAAGTGTTAATTAAGTGCTTAATTCTCGTAGTTAATTGTAGTTAATAATTAGTTAATCAAATCTAAGTGTTATTGTTTTAACATTGAGAAGTAATCATACATTGGTGAGTGAGTGTAATTGAACATAATTAGTCTGAGTCTCTGTGGGAACAAACTAGAAAGTATTCTATATTACTTGCGAACGCGTATAGTTGCGTGTGTTATTAGCGCATGTTTTCTCCCTAACAGTCATGCTCAAGGCATACGACACATCAGGTCGAGTACATATCATCGGATACATTATAGATCCAATTGCCGAAGCATATGGAACTTTGCTCATACGGCCCTTATCATCTAATGATTTAGGGCAGTTGTCTTTTGAGATCAATATCCCATGAGACATTGGGACATATCCTCTTTTTGCTTCTTGCATCCCGAAACGATGCAATACTTTGTCAATGTATGTACTCTGACTTAGGCATATTAATTTCCTTGACCTATCTTTATAGATCTTGATCCCTAATATATAGGTAGCATCACCTAAGTCCTTCATCGAGAAACTATTTCCCAACCAAGTCTTATCAGCCTGTGGAGAAGGTATGTCATTCCCTATTAGTAATATGTCATCTACATATAGTACTAGGAATGCCACATGGCTCCCACTAACCTTCTTGTAAACACATGGTTCATCTTCATTTTAAATTAACCCAAATTCTTTGACTGTTTCATCAAAACAAAGATTCCATCTCCTTGAGGCTTGCTTCAATCCATAAATAGATCGGAGCAACTTACAGACCATCTTAGAAAACATGGGATCGACGAAACCCTCAGGTTGTATCATGTATACATCCTCTTCAAGGCTCCCATTTAAGAAAGCGGTTTTGACATCCATTTTCCAAATCTCATAGTTGTAGTAAACAGCTATTGCTAGCAAAATCCTGATGGATTTGACCATAGCAACTGGGGAAAAGGTCTCATCATAGTCTATACCATGAACTTGTTTGAAACCTTTTGCCACCAGTCGCGCTTTATAGGTCTGTACTTTACCATCCATGTCAGTTTTCTTCTTGAAAACCCACTTACACCCTACTAGATCTACGAACAACCTGTGTTTCCGGAGCAGGAACATCTTGATGTACTTCCTGCCCATTTTCCAACTCTCGTTCAATATTATTTTGTACAACTCGATCTTCATCGAGATCTATAGTCCTCCCACTAATTTTCTTTGAAAGTAACTCTCTTTCAAGAAATACAGCGGTTCGAGCAACAAACACTTTGTTCTCGGTAGGATTATAGAAACTATACCCTTTAGTTTCTTCCAAATATCCCACAAAATAACATTTATCCGATTTTGGTCCCAGCTTGTCAAACACCAAGCGTTTCACAAATGCTTCGCATCCCCATACTTTCATAAAAGACATGATGTGACGTTTCTCAGTCCATATCTCATATGGAGTCTTTTGAACCGATTTAGTTGGAACTCGGTTTAGTGTCTATGCAGCCGTTTCTAGAGCATAACCCCAGAAACTTATTGGAAGATCTGCTAGACTCATCATCGATTGCACCATGTCCAATAAGGTACAATTTCTCCTCTCAGAAACTCCATTCTATTGAGGCGTTCCAGAAGGAGTAAGTTGTGATACGATACCACACTCCTTCAAGAAACCTATAAACTTGAGGCTTAAGTATTTTACTCCATGATCTAATCGTAGAACTTTTATACTTTCCCCTGTTTGCTTTTCCACTTCAGCCTTGTATTTTTTGAACTTTTCAAAAGAATCGGATTTGTTCTTCAAAAGATACACATATCCATATCTACTGAAATCATCAATAAAAGTAATGAAGTAGTAAAAGCCACCTCTTGCCATCGTACGCATTGGACAACATACATCACTATGTATAAGTCATAATCGTTCGGTGGCCCTTTAATCTTGTCCGGTAAAAGGAGCTTTAGCCATTTTGCCAATGAGACAAGATTTGCATTCTTCGTATGATCCAAAATCAAACTTATCCAAGTAACCATCTTTATGTAATTTGGAAATGCGTTTCTCATTTATGTGACCTAAACGACAATGCCAAAGGTATGTTTGAATTGAGTCTTTCATCTTAATACGTTTATTATCATTATTTATGTTATAGATAGGAGTATCTATATCAAGAACATATAAACCATTCAACAAACGTGCAATCCCGTAGGTAACATTATTAAATGAAAAGGAACAACTATTGTTCTGAATCAAAAACGAAAAACCTTTCTTGTCCAAATAAGAAACCGAATTAATGTTTCTGCAAATCGCAGGCACGTAAAACAGTTATCTAGTTCTAAAACAAGCCCAGTGGGCAACGATAAACGATGAGTCCCTACAGCTAAAACAGCAACCTTTGCTCCATTGCCAACTCGTAGGTCGACTTCTTCCTTCGCCAATGTCCTACTTCCCTGCAGTTCTTGCACATTTATACAAATATGAGAACCACATCCAGTATCTAATACCCAAGATATAGAAGTAGACAAATTGACTTCAATAATATAACTACCTGAATCAGAAGCAGTAACAACAGCCTTCTTCTTCTTCAGATGCTCCAAATAAGAATGACAGTTCCTCTTCCAATGACCTGGTTTCTTGCAATAGTGACAATCATCAACCTTTGGAACACCACCTTAAGGCTTCAAAGCCTTGGTCGGATCAGGTATCGGATTGGCATTCGATTTAGATCCCATATTCCTCTTGCCTTTCCATTTACCCTTTTCTTTGGCCTTCCCCTTATTTACCATCAACATGGGAGCAGGGGATGTCTTCTGAACGTTGGTCTCAGCAGTTTTCAACATAGCCAACAAATCGGTGGGGTTCTTATCTATCTCATTTATATTGTAATTCATCAGAAATTGAGAATAACTGATGTTTAAAGATTGCCAAATTAGGTCAATCTGATGCTCCATGAAAAAGATATGTCCTAAGTTCAATCATGTATGAGGATTTAGGAATAACTTTTATGTAATCTATTTTGATTTTATTGATATTAATAAAAGACTTGTTTTGTTTTTATTGCGGGCTCTATCTATTTAAGTGTTTAAATAAGATATACCACAGTTTAGAGTAAAGTTTTTTATGGATTGTGATGAGATCATAATAATAAGACCTAAAAGATGATAACTCTAAACTTAAATAGTTCCTGGTCGTAGGATTACTCACTGGTAATTAATAATCCGCAAAGATCGGTACATACTATGCTTGCTTCATTTTGAAGGATGTCTGTTCTCGTAGACATTTGTGTGGTGACACTATAGCTAGTATGTAGATGCTTAATATAGAATAAGTTTACTGAACATGACTCACACAGCTGAACAACTGATGGAGTTCACTCACATGTCAGCAGTTGTTCACATAGTGATAGTTGTACAAGTATCCTTAGACTTGAGGTCATCATAGTCATCTTGTGTACACTGAACTATGCTTTGGTTTAGTTCTTAGTCTCCAGGGATAATTATAAGGGCTCTACTGGGTATAGGAATTTGTACACGAAGATATGTATGATCAATAAAGGATCTACCCCTTCCAGTGAAGGAAGAGAATGTTCAATGCTGATCCACTTATGCTAGTTCAGGAATCTCTGGCCAGAGTGAACGAAATTAGAAAGGAGTTTCTAATTTACATTAAATAGAACTAAACATAGTGAATGAGATAGCAAGTGATTAAATAAGATAGGCTTGACACAAGATCCATGCTTTGTATTTAATCGTGACATTGCAGGATAGAAGGAATTAATTGTACGGTAACTACTCACTGAATAGGTTCTTGATATTCTAAGCAGTGAATTCGTATTATCTGGATAGTCGCGATATGCTGAGAAGTATCCCTCACGATGTATAATAAATATGATTAATTAATTAATCATATTTAATGAATTAGAGAATTTGTATAAATAATGATAAAATAGTTTTATTATTATTTATTTCTACTACCGGCTTAATATTGAACCTACAAGGTCACACCATAAAAGAGAATAATTTAATGGTGGAGGAATTAATTAATAATGGCTGATAATTATTTATTTATGAAATAAATAATTAATTGGCAAATTTAATAATTGATTAAATGAGATTTAATTGATTATAAATTAATTAAGAAAAGTTCTTAATATTATTAATTAAGAATTTAATTTTTGGAAATTAAATCAATAGAGAGAATTATTTCTAAAGTGTTTAGAAAACGAATTAATAATTAAAAGGTGTTTTAATTATTAGTGAGAATAATAAAGGGTTAATAATAATACTTTATGGGAAATTTTCAGCTGAAAATTTTGCCTATAAATATACCATTATAAACCCTATTTTTGCCTAAACACAAAATAATTACAAAAACCCTAATTCTCTCCACCTCCTCCTCCTTCATTACATCGTTTTCTTGGTGGATACCGGTGGAGTGCTTCACACTTGAGGAGCAGCTGCTAAGGATCTCCGCTCATTGTTTTGGATCGCTTTTAAAGGTTAGAAATCGATCCCATATGTTTTAATCACGATTTATATGCTTTTATTTGGATTTTATGTGTAAAATTATTTTACCATGCTTCCGTGATGATTAAAATCCAACAATGGTATCAGAGCATAGGTTGTATGCATATAGATCTGTGGTAAAAATTTCAGAATTTTATGTGCTTGTATGAATTAATTATGATTGTTACAAGTTATATCATGGATTAATTATGACTGATTAGAAATCGTTTCTTAGAATAATTTTGACTGTAGATCTGGCTTCTATAAGTGTTGTAGATCGTCTGAGTATTTTTTTTCATAATTTTATGATGTATGGATTAATTGTTATGAATTTTTGAAGTTGTTTTAATTAAATTCGTAATTAAATATATATATATATAATCTGTAAAATATATATATATATATATATATATATATATATGTTTTCTTGCTATACCTGTACTGTGGTGGCATGGAAAAGGAACGACACAAGAAAAGAGAAAATGGCAGGAACAGGCGCGTGCAGCGCAGGCAGAAAAAAAGGGGTGTCGCGCATTCCGGGAATGCGTTACACCCTGTGGTGCATTCACGGAATGTGTTACACCTTTTAATGGCTGAAAAGGGTTGTAACGCATTACCGGAATGCGTTACAGGGCTTGTAACGCGTTCCTGTAATGCGTTACAACCCATCTGTTATTATTAAATTTGATTTCTGGGAGTTTCGTAACTCCGTTTTGGGCGTACAATATATCGTTGGATTTGTTTTTCTGAGACGGATCTAATGGAGTTATCAAATATTTTTTATATAGTTTTGAACTGTTTATATTCCCAAAAGTGTTTTAAAGCATGTTTTAATTGTTTTAATTGCTTTTAAATGCTATAATAAATTAGTACATCATTATATCAATGTGTGACATGATAATTGCTTGCATGCTTACTTTTTTATTTATTTTTATATATGAGATATATGCCTATGTTTACCATGCGATGATAGATTTAGATGAATTTAAATCAATATAAGGCGTGCTCTAGAAAATCTAGAATAGGAATCGTTTCTTGCCTTAACAGTAATATTATGAATACAATCATGAGATTCTTGTGTTTATGAAACACGTAATTAAATATGAATTTTTAATATTGAGAGAAAGGATGATTCTGTCAACAACAGATTTCTATCTGTAAGAAAGGGTTAATAAGTGACGCCTCTTGACAATGATCCACCCGATCTGGGAATCATCTGATTATCGATTATTAATTTGAAATATATAATTTAAAAGGAAGAATCTCTTTATAATATGATTATGATTGTAACGTAATATAATCCCTCTAAAATTAAATAATATCAAGTAGTAATTGGCCAATGACACAACGGGCTTGTGTCGGTCATAGCCTTCTAACCTGATAGAAAATGGTTCTTATTTTTAAATCATTATCGTTTCGTGCTATAGCCGAGGGCTTTGATTTTGAAATAAGAAATACTTGTCTATTACATAGAGATGTGTACATTGAATTAGAATCTAAAGGTCGGTACGTGCTACAGCCGTAGGCCGTTGGAGACTGATTCAATTGTACAAAATGTTGGGTTAGACTTGACTTAGAATATTGAGTTTGTCGTGCCACAACCGTGACTCAATTATTTAAGAGGCTAAAGTTATATTAGGGAATAACATAAGATGTAATTGACAAGAGTTGTCTGCCTATTGAACATCACATGACGTTTCATGCTACAGCCGAGGTTGTGTGATGGAATGTAGGATCCCTATTCCCACTGGCATTATGAATGCTTAATTTTGACTTAGGGGGTAGAATAAATTAGATAAACTAGTGGGAGACACTTATGAATAAAGACCCGATTCATATAATGTTTTGAAATGAAATTGAATATTTACTAAGTGTTGTTATGTGTTTATCATTTACAGATTTACTATATTCGTCATGTCTTTTGCACTATCACTCCGGAGCATACTAGATGCTCACAAGTTGATTGGTCCAAATTTAGCTGTTTGCTTTCACTGTAACAAGTTAGGGCACTGGAAGAGGAACTGCAAGGTTTACCTTGCAGAATTGAAGAAGAAGAAGGGTAGTGAGACTACCGCTTCTGAATCAGGCATGTTCATGATCGAAGCTAATATATCACTAGGACAAATTTCTACTTGGGTATTAGATACCGCCTGTGGTTCTCATATTTGCAATTCGTTGCAAGGACTAAAGGGAAGTAGGACTCTTGAAAAAGATGAGGTGATTCTACGTATGGGCAATGGAGCAAGGGTTGCGACCATATCTGTAGGATCATTTAGTTTAAATATGCCTACGGGCAAGACTATTATTTTGAATAATTGTTATTACGTTCCCTCTATTGTGAGGAATATTATTTCTATTCCTATGTTGGATATGGATGTTTTTTTTCATTTATTATTAAGAATAATGAATGTTCTATTCTTAGAGATAATGTTTTTTATGGACGTGGAATTTTAAATAATGGTCTATATGTATGTGACGTAGAGCATGATTTACTTCAGATTGAACAAACTAACAAAAGAAAATGAGATGATGAAAATCTAACCTATTTATGGCACTGTAGGCTAGGTCATATTAGTGAAAATAGACTGCGGACGTTGCATAAGGAAGGGTTACTTGACCCCTTTAATTTTGAATCATATCCTACATGCGAGTCTTGTCTATTGGGTAAAATGACCAAATCTCCATTTAGTGGACATGGAGAGAGGGTTGCAGATTTGCTAGGATTGGTACACACAGATGTATGTGGACCAATGTCTACGCAAGCTATGGGTGGATTTTCGTACTTCATTACTTTTATAGATGATAGATCTAGATTCAGATATGAGTATTTGATGAAACACAAGTCTGAAGCCTTTAAAAAGTTCAAAGAATATAAACATGAAGTGGAGAAACAAACCAAACATAGTATTATAACTCTTCGATCAGATCGAGGTGGTGAATACTTGAATGGAGAGTTTCTAGATTATCTCAAAGAAAATGGTATAGTCTCCCAGTGGACTCCTCCATATACTCCACAGTTGAATGGGGTATCTGAAAGGAGAAATCGAACTTTGTTAGACATGGTTCGGTCCATGATGAGCTATGCGAATCTTCCAGTATTCCTATGGAGTTATGCATTGGAAACCTCATCATATTTACTGAATAAGGTGCCTTCCAAATCTGTTCCTCAAACTCCATATGAGATATGGAAAGAAAGGAAACCGAGTCTTAAACACGTTAAGATTTGGGGATGTCCAGCTTATGTCAAGAAAGTTGACCCAGATAAGCTGGAATCTCGATCCATAAAATGTAATTTTGTGGGATATCCTAAAGAGACTTTGGGGTATTACTTTTACACCGATCGTCGGGTGTTTGTCTCCAGACATGCTACCTTCTTGGAAAAGGAGTTTATCCTTGAAGGAAACAGTGGGAGCAAAATTGAACTTGATGAAGTTCAAGAAGCACAAACTACTACGGATCAAGTGGAAACACCTGTTCAGACTGAACAACCTTCTACGGAACAGCCCATTCGTAGGTCAGGGAGAGTGTCTCGCCAACCTGAGAGGTATTATGGCCTTGTCATTTAGAGTGACAATGAGTTGTCAATCATTGATGATAACGACCTTGTGACCTATAATGAGGCTATGAGTAGTGTTGACTCAGAGAAATGGCATAGTGCCATGAAATCCGAAATGGAATCTATGTATACCAACCTGTTGTGAATATGTTGTGTACTTGATGATCACTTAAACAAAACATCTAATTAGATTTTACTTAGTGAAATAATGTAGCACTCGACGGATAAGAATTATAGTCCCGACGGATAACTCATTATAGTCCCAACGGATGATTAATTTATTATCCATCGAGTAAGTAGCTTATGTAATAATAAGTTTGTAGCACAGTGATGTATGCACCTTTGTATAGAATCTGTAGAAGCATATAAGTCATGTTGACTTTAACTAGATATGCAGAATAGGTTGATTAATTGTACATAAGTAATGTCTTGTAATTCTGTATAAGTGAAATGAAGTCAAGTGCCAAAATAGCTACCGACGGATGATTAACAAAGCCTTTGACGGATGATCAAATGACTATCAACGGATGTTTAACATAGCAGTCGACGGATGATCAATTAAGTCATCGATGGATGATCTGAAAGTCGACGGATCAATTAAGTCAAAGAGTTTAAAGATCAAAATAATTCAGCAAGATGAACAAGAAAGATGTTGGAGTCAAGATTCCTTCTCTTGATAAAGATAATTACCATCATTGGAAGGTAAAGATGCATCTTCATATGCTTTCTCAAGATGAGGCCTATGTGGACTGCATAGAAAGAGGCCCTCATGTTCCAATGAGAGCTGCTACAGGAAACGAGCCATCTGTTCCAAAGCCAAGGCATGAATGGTCTGATCCTGACATTGAACAAGTCAGGAAAGATAAAAAGGCCATGAACATTCTGTTCAATGGTGTTGATGCAGACATGTTTGATAACATCATCAACTGCAAAATTGCCAAGGAAGTTTGGGACAAAATACAGATAATTTGTGATGACACTGAGCAAGTTAGAGAAAATAAAATACAGCTCCTGATTCAGCAATATGAGCATTTTCACAATGAAGAAAGTGAGTAACTCACTGACATTTTTAGTAGATTCTAAAAACTACTAAATGCTTTTAAGTTGCATGGAAGAGTCTATCAGACTAAAGACTCCAATCTGAAATTTCTCAGATCTCTTCAAAAGGAATGGAAACCAATGACAGTCTCATTGAGAAACTCACAAGATTATAAGGAGTTTACTTTAGAGAGACTGTATGGCATTCTGAAAACCTATGAGCTTGAGATAGAGCAGGATGAAAGAATGGAGAGAGGAAAGAAGAAAGGAGGATCCATTGCACTAGTTGCTGATCTGGAGAAGGAGAAAGAAGTGAAGATGGAAGCTGTGGAATCAACTTCAAAGGTCTGTGAAAGCAAGGGTAAGGGGCTAGCTACAGAAAGTGAAGATTCATTGAGCCAAGATGACATGGAGGACATTGATGAGCACCTAGCATTTCTTTCAAGAAGATTTGCCAAGCTCAAGTTCAAAAAGAACTTTGGAGCAGCCAAGCCAAATAGAAACATGGTGGATAAGTCAAAATTCAAATGTTTCAAATGTGGCTTGGCAGGGCATTTTGCAAATGAGTGTAGAAAGTCAGATTCCAGTAAGAAAAGGTTTGAGTCTGTAGATTACAAGCAAAAATACTTTGATCTACTCAAACAAAAGGAAAGGGCTTTTATTAAACAAGAGAATGACTGGGCAGCTGATGGTTTGGATGAAGATGAAGATGTCAGCTATGTCAATCTAGCCCTTATGGCCAAGTCTGATGAAATAAAGACAAGTTCCTCAAGCAATCAGGTAATCACTACAAACCTTGCACATTTATCTAAAGCTGAGTGTAATGATGCATTAAATGACATGTCTACAGAATTGTATCATTTGCGTGTTACACTTAAGTCTCTCACTAAAGAAAATGCTAAAATCAAAGAAAACAACTTGTTTTTAAGTGAGAGGAATAATGTGCTTGAGTCTCAATATGTTGAGTTTGAGAAATTAAAAATTGAGTGTAAGATTTCCAAGGAGGAATTAACTGAGTCCTTAAAAAAGGATGAAATTTTGAAGAGGCAGCTCGATCGTGAACAAGAGGTGATTAAAGCATGGAAAACATCCAGAGATGTTCATGCTCAAATCACCAAGGTTCAAGGAATTGAGTCTTTTTGTGATGAAGCCTGGAAAAAGAATAAGGAGAAACTAGAACATATTTTGGTAGATGGGTTGCTGACAGATGTAGACTCGACGGATGATGAGGACTATCCGTCGGATAACAAAAAGTGTTATCCGTCGAATGATAAAAATCCTCATCCGTCGGCTGTAAGCAAACCCATTAGCAAAGCCAAATTAATCAAGCTAAATGAAAAGTATGGGTCTGTTTCCAAGAACTTTGTTTCAGGAGAGTCAAGTCAAGCTAAGAAAGGGAAAAAGGCTAATGTTGGTCACATGACTGTCAAACAGTTAATTGACAGAATTGAGAAGATAGAGGTAAAAATAGAGACTAAAAAGAAAAACAATAGGAATGGTAAAGTAGGGATTAACAAACACAATAACTACACACCTGATAAATATGCCCCCAGAAAAATCTGTGTCAAGTGTGGTAGTGTAAATCATTTGTCTGTCAATTGCAAATCTACCATGCCTACTCCCATGTCTGTTCAGCCTCAATTTCCTAACATGAATACCATGCCTCCCATGCCTGTTAATGCTATGCCTACACAGAATATGAATGCACAGTTTGCTATTATGCCATTTGCACCTAATCCATACTATGCTGCATACAATATGCCTCAAATGCCATTTAGCATGCCTTACTGGAATAACATGTTTACACCAAGCATGCCATTTCCTGTTAGCCATAACATGCATGATAATTCTGTTGCATTTAGTGGTTTCAAAGGTACAACTCAATTGACTAAGGAAGAATCTGAAATTCCTAAGTCAAATGAGATAAGACCTAAGAAACAGAAGAAGAAAGCTAACATGGCAGGACCCAAGGAAACTTGGGTACCAAAATCAACTTGATTTGATTTTGATGTGTGCAGGGAAACAGAAAGAATCTTTGGTACTTAGATAGTGGTTGTTCAAGACACATGACTGGTGATTCTACCCTGCTTACAGAGTTTAAGGAGAGAGCTGGCCCAAGTATTACTTTTGGAGATGATAGCAAAGGTTATACTATGGGATATGGCTTGATTTCAAAGGACAATGTCATCATTGAAGAGGTTGCCTTAGTGGATGGTCTCAAACACAATCTGTTGAGTATCAGCCAGCTTTGTGACAAAGGCAACTCAGTAACCTTCAACAAAGAAGCCTGTGTTGTAACTAACAATCAAAACAACAAAGTGGTTCTCACTGGTGTGAGAAGAGGAAATGTGTATCTAGCTGACTTCAACTCAACTAAAGCAGAATCTGTAACTTGTTTTCTCAGTAAAGCAAGTCAAGATGAAAGTTGGCTATGGTACAAGAAGCTATCCCATTTAAACTTCAAGACCATGAATGAGCTGGTAAGAGGCATTCCTCTAGTGGAGTTTACAAAGGATGGACTGTGTGATGCCTGCCAAAAAGGGAAGCAGATCAAAGCATCATTCAGGAAGAAACTTGATTCAGCAATTGAAGAGCCTCTGCAACTGCTTCACATGGATTTGTTTGGACCAGTCAATGTATTGTCAATTTCAAAGAAAAGATTTTGCCTAGTAATTGTAGATGATTTCTCAAAGTTCTCTTGGACATATTTCCTAAAGTCTAAAGATGAGGCTAGTGAAATCATCATCAATCACATAAGGCAAGTTAACAATCATCCTGATTTCAAAGTAAGAAGAATAGGAGTGACAATGGAACTGAGTTCAAGAACCATGTCATGAGAGCATTTTGTGAAGAAAATGGGATCTTGCATGAGTTTTCAGCAGCAAGGACTCCACAACATAATGGAGTAGTGGAAAGAAAGAATAGATCTCTTATTGAAGCTGCAAGGACAATGCTTGAAGAATCAAAATTACCAACATATTTCCGGGCTGAAGCTGTAAACACTGCATGCTACACTCAGAACATCTCTCTGATTAATCAAGCAAGATGCATGACACCTTATCAATTGTTCAAGAACAAGAAGCCTGAAAGTGTTTTTTCCTAAATCCAATCATGTATGATGAGTTAGGAAGAACTTTCTTGTATTCCTATTTGATTTCATTTTGAATTAATAAAAGACTTGTTATCTTTTTATGGGCTTTATCTATTTAAAGTGTATTAAATAAGATGTTCCATAGTTTAGAGTAAAGCTTCTAGAATTATAATGAGATTATAATAATGGGATCCAGAAGATGACAACTCTGGACTTAAACAGTTCCTGATCATAGGATAACTAATCGGATGTTAGTGGATCCGCAAAGATTGGTACATACTATGCTTGCTCCCTTCAGGAGGATGTCTGTTCTCATAAGCATTTGCGTGGTGACACTATAGCTGGTATGTAGGTGCTTAATAGGGAATAAGTTCACTGAACATGACTTGATAAGTTGAACAACTAATGGAGATTACTCACGTGTCAATAGTTATTCACTGAGTGATAGTTGTACAAGTGTCCTTAGACTTGAGATCGTTAAAGGTATCTTATATATAATGAACTATGCTTTGGTTTAGTCCTTAGTCTCAAGGACATCCATTAGGTCTATTCTGGGCATAGGGATTTGTGTATAGAGATAGTTAACGTCAATAGAGGATCTACCCCTTCCAGTATAGGAAGAAAATATCCTATGTTATTCTTAGTATGCGAGTTCTGGAATCTCTGGCCAGAGTGTATGAAATTAGAAAGGAGTTTCTAATTTGCATTAATATGAACTTTGCATTATGAATAAGAAATCATATGATTAAATTTGATAGGCTTGACACAAGATCCATGCCTTGTATTTAATCGGGATATTTTAAGGGTAGAAGGAATTCATTGTACGGTAACTAGTCACTGACAAGTTCTTGATATTCTAAGCAGTGAATTCATATTATCCGGATAGTCGCGATATGTTGAGATGCATCACTCACGATGTAGAATAAATATAATTAATCAGTTAATTATATTTAGTGAATTTTAATATTCATATAAATAATTAATAAAAGTTTATTATTATTTATTTCTACTACCGGCATAATATTGAACCTACATGGTCACACCATAAAAGAATATTTTATTTGATGAAATAATGAGAGAGAGAATTATTTTCTAAATAGTTAAGAAAAGAAATAATGATTAAAATAGTTTTAATTATTATTAAAGCATTTTATGAAGATAAAATGTGGGGGGTTAATATATATAAAGATATATTATAAAACCCTAGGAGAGCCATATAAATAGAATGAGATGGATGGCTCATTTTTAAAATACACACACAATTTTGGTTTTGTGAAAACCCTAGCCTCCATCTTCTTCTTCTCTCTCTCTCTCCCAAAAACTCCATTTTTATAAAAGCTTAGTTTTATAAAAAGGTTCATCGAAGCGGATCGTTCTTGTGGATACCGGTAGAGTGCTTCACACACTGAGGAGCAACTGCTAGCACTCCAATTTTATAAAGCTTCGATTCACGAGGTATGATTTCGATTCCTCAGTTTTTCCCTTTTAAACGTTTTTCTATATGTGCGGTATATGGTTTTTACGGAATAAATGTTATTTCACGCTTCCGCTCATCCGTAAATTTCTTCAAAGGCATCAGAGCTAGGTTCTGCATATAGAGATTCATATAAAAAATTTCAGATTTTTTTATGCATGTATGGATTTATTATGATTTTTGCAAGTTTATTTGGATTTAATTATGAATTAATTCGAAATAATTTTTGCATGAGATTTTGACTACTGATCTGGGTTCTACAAGTGTTGTAGATCATCTAGGTATTTTTTTCATAATTTTGTGATGTGTAGATTATTTGTTATGAATTTTTAAAATTGTTTTAATTAGAATTCATGAAATAATTATGCATGTGAATAATTATGATTAAAATTTGCACAAGGACCCATGGCTGATCTGGTATTTTTCTGCTACTCCCTGATTTGAGAAATCATATTATTTTGATTTTTATTAATTTATTAATTAAATGTTAATTAATTTATTAATAATAAAATTAAAATAATAAATTAATAAAGAGTTATTAATAAGGGAGTAAAGGGAAAGGGGGGTTACATCTCCTAAACCTGCTGACAGAAAAGGAAACGACAGAGCTGACAGAACAAGAAAAAAAAAACCTCCTGTTGCCAACGGTCGGCCAGGTGCGGGTGCGTGAGTCGCACGCGCGGGGTGTGTTGCGCATTCCGTGAATGCGTTACACACTGTTGCGCATTTACGGAATGCGTTACACGCGTAAATGGCTCAACAGTGTTGTAACACATTACGTACATCCGTTACAGGCCGTATGTCGACATTAAATTTGATTTTTTGGGAGTTTCGTAACTCCGTTTTGGGCGTGCAATATATCGTTGGATTCGTTTTTCCGAGACGGATCTAATGAAGTGGTCAAATATTTTTTATATAAAGGTTTTGAACTGTTTATATTCCCGAAATTATTTTAAAGCATGTTTTAATTATTTTAATTGCTTTTAAATGCTATAATAAATCCATACATCATTATATCAATGTGTGACATGATATTACTTGCATGCTTACTTGTTTATTTATTTTTATATATGAGATATATGCCTGTGTTTACCATGCGATGATAGATTTAGGTGAACTTAAATCAATATAAGGCGTGCTCTAGAAAATCTAGAATAGGAATCGTTTCTTGCCTAGACAATAATATTATGAATAAAATCATGAGATTCTTGTGTTTATGAAACACGTAATTAAATATGAATTTTCAATTTCGAGAGAAAGGATGATTCTGTCAACAACAGATTTCTATCTGTAAGATAGGGTTATTAAGTGACGCCTCTTGACAATGCTCCACCCGATCTGGGAATCATCTGATTATCGATTATTGATTTGAAATATTTAATTTAAAAGGAAGAATCTCTTTTTAATATGATTATGATTGTAACATAATGTAATCCCTCTAAAATTAAATAATATCAAGTAGTAATTGGCCAATGACACAACGGGCTTGTGTCGGTCATAGCCTTCCAACATGATAGAAAGTGGTTCTTATTTTTAAATCATTGTCGTTTCGTGCTACAGCCGAGGGTTTTGATTTCGAAATAAGAAATACTTTTCTATTACATAGAGATGTGTACATTGAATTAGAATCTAAAGGTCATTACGTGCTACAGCCGTGGGCCGTTGGAGACTGGTTCAATTATACGAAATGTTGGGTTAGACTTGACTTAGAATATTGAGTTTGTCGTGCTACAGCCGTGACTCAATTATTCAAGAGGCTAAAATTATATTAGGGAATAACATAAGATGTAATTGACAAGAGTTGTCTGCCTATTGAACATCACATGACATTTCGTGCTACAACCGAGGTTGTGTAATGGAATGTAGGATCCCTATTTCCACTAGCATTATGAATGCCTAATTTTCACTTAGAGGTGTATAAATTAGTGGGAGCCACTTATGAATAAAGACCCAATTCATATAGTGTTTTGAAATAAAATTGAATATTTGCTAAGTGTTGTTATGTGTTTATCATTTACAGATTTACTATATTCGTTATGTCTTCTGCACTATCACTCCGGAGTATACTAGATGCTCACAAGTTGACTGGTCCTAATTTTGCTGACTAGCTTCGAAACTTGAGAATTGTTCTCAGGGTGGAGAAGCTGGAATATGTGCTTGACTCACCTAAGCCTACTGAACCTGCTAACGATGCACATAATGATGAATATGTTGTGTATCGTAAGTTGATAGATGATGTAAATGTTGCTCAATGCATCATGCTAGCTTCCATGAACATTGAGCTACAGAAGCAGCATGAGCATATGGATGCTCACACTATCCTTATGTATCTACAAGAGTTGTATGATGTGGCAGGAAGGACAGCTCGATATGAGATATCGAAGGAGCTGTTCGGTTGTAGGATGTCTGAGGGATCATCCGTGAATGACCATGTACTTAAGATGATCAATTTGATTGAACGTCTTGGACAACTTGGTTTTGCCATGGATGGGGAGCTGAGCCAAGACTTGGTCTTGCAATCACTTCCGAGTTCGTTCTCGCAGTTTGTTATGAACTTTCACATGAATAAGTTGGATGTCAGCCTGGTTGAACTCCACAACATGTTGAAGACTGCGGAATCGAATTTTCCCCCTAAGAAGAGCTCTGTTCTTCTAATTGGTGAAGGTTCCAATCCTAAGAAAAGGAAGAAGAACCCTTCCAAGAAGAAGAAAGTAGGTGAGAAAAAGCCTGTTCCACCAAAAGCTGAAGACCCCAAGAGCAAAGCTGTTTGCTTTCACTGTAACAAGGTGGGGCACTGGAAGAGAAACTGCAAGGTTTACCTTGCAGAATTGAAGAAGAAGAAGGGTAGTGAGACTACCACTTCTGCTTCAGGTATGTTCATGATTGAAGTGAATATGTCATTAAATCAAATTTCTACTTGGGTATTAGATACCGCCTGTGGTTCTCATATTTGCAATTCGTTGCAGGGACTAAGGAGAAGTAGGACTCTTGAGGAAGAGGAGGTGATTCTACGGATGGGAAAGGAGCAAGAGTTGCTGCTGAAGCTGTAGGATCATTTCATTTACATATGCCTAAGGGCAAGACCATTGTTTTAAATAATTGTTATTTTGTTCCTTCGATTGTGAGGAATATTATTTCTATTCCCATGTTAGACTTGGATGGATTTTCGTTTGTTATTCAGAATAATAAATGTTCAATTCTTAGAGATAACGTTCTTTATGGAAGTGGTATTTTAAATAATGGTTTGTATGTATGTGACGTAGAGCATGATTTATTACAAATTGAACATACTAATAAAAGAAAAAGGGATGATGAAAATATCACTTTTTTGTGGCACTGCAGACTTGGTCATATTAGTGAAAATAGACTGTGGACATTGCATAAGGAAGGGTTACTTGACCCTTTTGATTTTGAATCATATCCTACATGTGAGCCTTGTCTATTGGGTAAAATGACCAAATCTCCATTTAGTGGACATGGAGAGAGGGCTGCAGATTTGCTAGGATTGGTACACACAGATGTATGTGGACCAATGTCTACGCAAGCCATGGGTGGATTTTCATACTTCATTACTTTCATAGATGATCGATCTAGATTCGGATATGTGTATTTGATGAAACACAAGTCTGAAGCCTTTGAAAAGTTCAAAGAATATAAGCATGAAGTGGAGAAACAAACCGAACATAGTATTATAACTCTTCGATCAGATCGAGGTGGTGAATTCTTGAATGGAGAGTTTCTAGATTATCTCAAAGAAAATGGTATAGTCTCCCAATGAACTCCTCCATATACTCCACAGTTGAATGGGGTATCTGAAAGGAGAAATCGAACTTTGCTAGACATGGTTCGGTCCATGATGAGCTATACGAATCTTCCAGTTTTCCTGTGGGGTTATGCATTGGAAACCTCAGCATATTTACTGAATAAGGTTCCTTCCAAATCTGTCCCTAAAACTCCATATGAGATATGGAAAGAAAGGAAACCGATTCTTAAACATGTTAAGATTTGGGGATGTCCAGCTTATGTCAAGAAAGTTGACCCAGATAAGCTGGAATCTCGATCCGTAAAATGTAGTTTTGTGGGATATCCTAAAGAGACTTTAGGGTATTACTTTTACACCGATCATAAGGTGTTTGTCTCCAGACATGCTACCTTCTTGGAAAAGCAGTTTATCCTTGAAGGAAACAGTGGGAGCAAAATTGAACTTGATGAAGTTCAAGAAGCACAAACTACTACGAATCAAGTGGAAACACCTGTTCAGACTGAACAACCTTCTGTGGAACAGCCCATTCGTAGGTCAGGGAGAGTGTCTCGCCAACCTGAGAGGTATTATGGCCTTGTCATTGAGAATGACAATGAGTTGTCAATCATTGATGATGACGACCCTATGACCTATAATGAGGCTATGAGTAGTGTTGACTAAGAGAAATGGCAAAGTGCCATGAAATCCGAAATGGAATCTATGTATACCAACCAAGTATGGACTTTGGTTGAAGCACCTGAGGGTGTGAAGCCTATTGAGTGCAAATGGGTATACAAAAGAAAGATTGGAGCAGATGGCCAGGTAGAGACCTATAAGGCCAGGCTCGTGGCAAAAGGATTCAAACAAAGATAAGGGACTGACTTTGATGAAACTTTTTCGCCTGTAGCCCTGTTAAAATCAATTCGGATTTTGCTTGCGATTGCTGCTTACTACGACTATGAGATCTAGCAAATGGACGTGAAAATGGCCTTCCTCAATGAGAAACTTGAAGAGGAAGTGTATATGACACAGCCAGAGGGTTTTCTTTCTAAGGTAAATGAACACCTAGTGTGTAAGCTGCTGCGAACCATATATGGTTTAAAGCAAGCTTCTCGTAGATGGAACATCCGTTTTGATGAGACAATCAAAGAGTTTGGTTTTATCAAAAACATAGATGAACCATGTGTCTACAAGAAGGTTAGTGGGAGCGCGGTAACATTTCTTGTATTGTATGTGGATGACATACTTCTTATAGGAAATGATATATCGATGCTGCAATCAGTCAAAGTGTGGCTATCGAAGAACTTCACTATGAAGGAATTGGGAGAAGCATCCTACATTCTCGGTATGAAGATCTATAGAGATAGATCTAGAAGAATGATATGTCTTACCCAGGGTACATACATCCAGAAAGTGCTTAAAAGGTTTAGCATGGAAAACTCCAAAAAAGGTCTCATACCGATGAGCCATGGAGTGTCCTTTTCCGAAAAGATGTCTCCTAAGACACCTGAGGAAAGAGAGCGTATGAGTAAGATTCCTTATGCTTCAACAATAGGATCTATCATGTACGCGATGTTATGTACTAGGCCTGATGTTGCTTATTCAATCAGTGTGACGAGCAGATATCAGTCCAATCCAGGTGAAGACCACTGGAAAGCAGTGAAGAACATCCTTAAGTACTTGCGAAGGACTAAGGATATTTTTCTTGTTTTTAGTGGCGGATCTGAGTTGAAAATAGAGGGTTATACTGACTCTAGTTTTCAATCAGAAAGTGATGATAGCAAATCCATGTCAGGGTACGTGTTTACTCTGAACGGTGGTGCGACTAGTTGGAAGAGTTCCAAACAGTCTACAACGGCTGACTCCACAGCGGAAGCATAATATATAGCTGCAAATGAGTCTGCAAAAGAACCCATTTGGATGAGGAAATTTGTTTCTGAGTTGGGAGTTGTTCCTAGCATTGAGGAGTCTATTGTGTTGTATTGTGATAACAACGCAACAATAGCACAAGCCAAGGAACCTATGTCTCATAAAAATTCCAAACATGTTTTGCGACGCTTTCATTTGATTAGGGAAATCATTGAAAGAGGAGATGTCAAGATTGAAAGAGTTGACACACATAACAACGTAGCAGACCCACTCACAAAGTCATTGTCTCAGATTCACTTTGATCGTCATAAAGAAAAGATGGGTATTAGATACCAGGGTGATTGGCTTTAGTTCAAGTGGGAGATTGAAAGTGTTTGTCCTAAATCCAATCATGTATGATGAGTTAGGAAGAACTTTCTTGTATTCCTATTTGATTTCATTTTGAATTAATAAAAGACTTGTTATATTTTTATAGGCTTTATCTATTTAAAGTGTATTAAATAAGATGTTCCATAGTTTAGAGTAAAGCTTCTAGAATTATAATAAGATTATAATAATGGTATCTAGAAGATGACAACTCTGGACTTAAACAGTTCCTGATCATAGGATAACTAATCGGATGTTAGTGGATCCGCAAAGATTGGTACATACTATGCTTGCTCCCTTCAGGAGGATGTCTGTTCTCATAGGCATTTGTGTGGTAACACTATAGCTGGTATGTAGGTGCTTATTAGGGAATAAGCTCACTGAACATGACTTGATAAGTTGAACAACTAATGGAGATTACTCACGTGTCAATAGTTATTCACTGAGTGATAGTTGTACAAGTGTCCTTAGACTTGAGATCGTTAAAGGTATCTTATATATAATGAACTGTGCTTTGGTTTAGTCCTTAGTCTCAAGGACATCCATTAGGTCTATTCTGGGCATAGGGATTTGTGTATAGAGATAGTTAACGTCAATAGAGGATCTACCCCTTCCAGTATAGGAAGAGAATATCCTATGTTATTCTTAGTATGCGAGTTCTGGAATCTCTGGCCAGAGTGTATGAAATTAGAAAGGAGTTTCTAATTTGCAATAATATGAACTTTGCATTATGAATAAGAAATCATATGATTAAATTTGATAGGCTTGACACAAGATTCATACCTTGTATTTAATCGGGATATTATAAGGGTAGAAGGAATTCATTGTACGGTAACTAGTCACTGACAGGTTCTTGATATTCTAAGCAGTGAATTCATATTATCCGGATAGTCGCGATATGTTGAGAAGCATCACTCACGATGTAGAATAAATATAATTAATCAGTTAATTATATTTAGTGAATTTTAATATTCATATAAATAATTAATAAAAGTTTATTATTATTTATTTCTACTACCGGCATAATATTGAACCTACAGGGTCACACCATAAAAGAATATTTTCTTTGATGAAATAATGAGAGAGAGAATTATTTTCTAAATAGTTAAGAAAAGAAATAATGATTAAAATAGTTTTAATTATTATTAAAGCATTTTATGAAGATAAAATGTGGGGGGTTAATATATATAAAGATATATTATAAAACCCTAGGAGAGCCATATAAATAGAATGAGATGGATGGATCATTTTTAAAATACACACACAATTTTGGTTTTGTGAAAACCCTAGCCTCCATCTTCTTCTTCTCTCTCTCTCTCCCAAAAACTCCATTTTTATAAAAGCTTAGTTTTATAAAAAGGTTCATCGAAGCGGATCGTTCTTGGTGGATACCGGTAGAGTGCTTCACACACTGAGGAGCAACTGCTAGCACTCCAATTTTATAAAGCTTCGATTCACGAGGTATGATTTCGATTCCTCAGTTTTTCCCTTTTATACGTTTTACTATATGTGCGGTATATGGTTTTTACGGAATAAATGTTATTTCACGCTTCCGCTCATCCGTAAATTCCATCAAAGCCAACTCTAAACTTTCTTCATATCTTTGGCTGTAAATGCTATATTCTGAGAAATCAAACTGATCAAAATGGGAAGTTTGATGCTAAAGCAGATGAAGGAATTTTTATTGGATATGCTGCTGGTAAAGCATATAGAGTCTACAATCTAAGAATCCAAAAGACACCAAATGGGTATTCAGAAACAAAATGGATGAAAATGGCATAGTAGTAAGGAACAAAGCCAGATTGGTTGCTAAGGGCTATTTCCAGCAAGAGGGAATAGATTTTGATGAAACATTTGCTCCTATTGCAAGACTTGAAGCCATCAGAATCTTCTTAGCCTATGCAGCCCATGCCAATTTCAAGGTCTATCAAATGGATGTCAAAAGTGCCTTTCTGAATGGGGATATGGAGGAAGAAGTGTATGTTAGTCAACCTCCTGGCTTTGAAGATCCAAATTTCCCAGAGTATGTCTATTATCTACTGAAAGCACTTTATGGACTGAAGCAAGCACCTAGAGCCTGGTATGACACTTTATCAAAGTTCCTTTTAGAAAATCACTTCACAAGAGGTACTGTAGATAAAACTTTATTTTTCAGAAATGTTAATGGTTCTAGCATACTTGTCCAAATTTATGTAGATGACATTATTTTTGGCTCTACAGATAAGAAACTTTGTAAAAAGTTTGCCAAACTGATGCAAAGTAAGTATGAAATGAGCATGATGGGAGAACTAACCTACTTTCTTGGTTTACAAGTTAAACAAGTTTGTAATGGAATATTCATTAGTCAAACTAAATATATTTTTGATCTTTTAAAGAAGTTTGATCTAATGAATTGCACATCTGCAAAAACTCCCATGGCCACTGCCACTAAGCTTGAATTAAACAATACTGAAAAGTCTGTGGATATTTCAAGCTATAGAGGCATGGTTGGCTCACTTCTGTACTTAACAGCTAGTAGGCCAGATATAATGTTTGCTACATGTTTATGTGCTAGATTTCAGGCTGATCCTAGAGAATCTCACTTGATAGCTATTAAGAGAATTTTCAAATATCTCAAGGGAACACCAAAACTTGGCATTTGGTATCCTAGAGATTCTGGTTTTGATCTAACTGGTTATTCAGATGCAGATTATGCAGGTTGTAGAATTGACAGAAAAAGCACAACAGGAACTTGTCAATTTCTAGGAAACAAGCTTGTGTCCTGGTTCAGTAAAAAGCAAAATTCAGTTTCTACTTCTACAGCTGAAGTTGAATATATTGCTGCTGGCAGTTGCTGTGCACAGATTTTATGGATGAAAAAGCAATTGCTAGACTATGGTTTGCAAGTTGAGAGGATTCCTATTTTCTGTGATAACACAAGTGCAATTGCCATCACTGAAAATCCAGTGCAACATTCAAGGACAAAGCACATAGATATCAAGTACCATTTCATAAGGGAACATGAAATGAATGGTACTGTAGAGTTACATTTTGTTCCAAGTTGTAATAACCCCAATTTTTGGAAAATTTTTGAAACCCTTATGAATAGTATTTTTGCTGAATGAGAAAACTTTTCATGCCACACTAGGTAGGGGTTCTTTTATGGATATTCTGAGATTTTATTGGCACTTTATATGACATGTAAGTGTATGTAAAGATCGTCAGAATCCAATTCCGAACACTTTGATTTTCCCGGAAATCCACTAGATACGGAAAGAATTGAGTATAAGGTAACAGGATAAAAAGGATTTAAATTAAAGGATTATAAGAGAGGATCATAAAAGGAATATAATGTATTGAGAAAGGTTAAGGGAACCCAAGTAATAAGATCCCAGATATGATCTCTCAAACGATAAACGAGAACGAAAGATAAGCGAACCGTAAAACAAATAAGTGACCAAGAGACAAGCTTGTACAAGAAGCCAAGGATTGTGACATCATCAAATCACAAGGTGTGGACAAGTGGAAGCATTATGACATGTGCAAGGTGACATAAGCATGACAAAAGGGAAGGAATTGTTGGATGATTGTAAACCACACAAAGTTCAAGGTTAGAAAGGTAATTAACCAAAAACAAAACCAAAACAACCTAGCTAGCCAAAACAAATCAAAGCAAACACAAAATTTTTCATTTCTTCAACATTGCTCTCGGCTTTTTCTTCTTTTCAAAGGAAGAAAAATCAAAAATCAAGTTCCAAGCATTGTTAAATCACAAGGTAATTATCTAAGGTTCCTTGTACATAGATATGGATGTCCTATAAGTTTAAGCTTCTAATTCCTTCACAATCTCTTCCATTAATTCAAGGAAGAAGATGGTGAATAGTAACTTTCAAAAAATAACTTTAGTTTTCTTGAATTTTTATGAAAGTTTAAGGTTATACAAGCAAGGATCAAGGTTCTTTAGGCATTCAAAGCTCTTGTGTTATGTTAAGAAGCTTCAAGGAAGGTATAATCTCTTAACCAAGCTCTGTTATTGAATGATTAAGAGCATAATATGAGTGTTATAGTTCATGAGAGGCTTGATGGTTGTGTATGTAGAGATTAGATGGTTTTGGGATGTTTTTGGAGTTGTAAATCTTGGTTGTTGATTAATGAACTTAAGTGTAGTTTAAATTCATGATAAAGAATAGTATAAATTGTTAATGTTGAGTTGTTGGGGCTGTTATGATAAAGTATGGATGGATTTTTGATTGGGTGTGATTGTGGGTTTATTGGTGATGGTTTGGTGTTGAATTGGAATGGTATAAAATTGGGAAATCGCGTAAACATAGCCGTCGTAATGTCCGATTTACTTTAGACTGCTTTTGTTCATAACATTAGGACCCTAGAAATCCCTGCTATGTTTTGACCATTTCCATGTTTAGATAGTTCATGTTACGAGCTTCGTTTTGATATGTGGTTCGTTTGATTCCGATGTACGGTTTAGGAGAAACGGCCGTTTTAAGTAACGACGTTTCGCGAACGAATCATTACCCCTCGCCTTACTTTGAAACATAGGTTAGAGACCTTAAAGGACTAATTGAAGTATGAAACAATTATATTAAGTGGGCTAGGCAGTTGGTAAGACACTCGCGAAAGAATCGCCTTAAAACCCTTAATGGTTAATTTATTAAAAATGGTGGAGCTGAGAGTACTCGAGCGACTTAAGTGAATCGTTAAGCGCGAAAGCGAATGTTAGGACTCTAAATGGTTAAAGTCTAGTTTCTTAAGCGACCGGGGTTTAATTCCGACTTTTGTTGTTGTTCATAGGTTATCGGACCCACTCTAAGCTTAAGTCTATCCGGGAGCACTCAGGCAAGTTTTCTACCCGTTATACTGTTGTTGTGTTGTATATGTGTATATGCATGATCTTGCGATAAATGCATATTTGTTATTAGCAAATTCTTGCGATATATTGTAGCATGTGATATGGTATATATGCATATCTGTTTCATATTCTTGGATTATATATATGTTGGTTAAAATGCTTACAGTTGCATAATACCTATGCTAGAGATAAGCGGTATTGAGTTTACCCTTAGTATAGGGGATCAAAAGGTGAACATATTTCTAAACCGGGAGTCGATGTTCCCGAGTATAATATATATATTTTTATATATATATGGTTATAGTTTTCAAAACTATTAATCGAATAAGGTTTATTCGATAACTTTAAATTTATTTTATTATTGAATATTATTTCGAATATTCATCCGATGACTTATGACTCCTTTATTTTATTATTGAATATTATTTCGAATATTCATTCGAGGGCTTATGACTCAGTTATATTATTAATGATTATTAATTGAATATTAATTTGAGGATGTATGACTCCTTTATTTATTTAATGAATATTATTTATAATATTCATTCGAGGTATTATGACTCCGCTTATTATTTAATAATATTCTTTATTTTATTAAAGAATAATGTTCGATAATCAAACTTACTTTTGATTATTCAAATAAAGATAGTACCTTCGTATAAGTATATCTTTGGTTATTTAATACTCATTTCAAGTATAAGTCTTACAACTTCTACTTCAATTATTTGTATAAAGATTATTCTTTATGAGAATATTATTTAAATAATAATATTCAGGCATTTTCTAAATATATTGGGACTGATTTACTTCATTAAATCAGCATTACTCCAAACACTCTTTAAAGTGTTTTCGAGTCTTCAAAATGATTTTTAAAAGTTAGAGCGGATCCCAAAACTCATTTTTATATTTAAGATCTTCCTTTTAAAAAGGGGATTTAAATACTCGCTCAAAACATGAGGGATCCGGCTCTATGGTGTATTTTATATTCGCAACAAGGTTGCAGTTTTGGTAAATGAATTGATTACTTACCCAACGTTCGGGAAGTAAGTCCATCTATCGAGTCGACATAAGCAACATGGGCTCAGTGGGCGTCCATGATAGTGTAAGTGGCTCAGTGGGAGTCCATCAAATGCATAAGTGGCTGAGTGGCAGTCCAGCATAAGGTCCTATTGCGACCAGGGTGATGACCAATGGGGAATTCGTCCATCTACTAGTAGAAAAGGTTACTTATTGGTATCTTTTCCTGATCAGCAAGATATCAGGTTTATGCCAAAATTCTTTCCTTTCCAAATTTATTGGATATTGCAATTCTGTTCATACTTTACATGACAGAGGTTTTCAGGAAACGTATGTATGTATATAGGTGTATATATATATCGGGGCTTAATGAAGTATTTCATAACTTCATTTCCTTCAAAATATTTGAAAGATTGAATCTATTTAAGTCTTATCTTGTAGTCTCATCAGTGTGATGAACTTTTAAAACTAATTATAACTTGAACGGTGGTAGTTCAAGTAGTATTTGGAAAAGATTTAAGTATATTGGAGTATCTTGTAACTTCATCTTTTAAACTTATATCTAGTAAATGATTATCTTATGCATATCAAAGACTTTCAGAAAAACGTTGAGACAAGGTTAGATATATGAGATCACCTTGCAACGATATTTTTATACAATTATAAACTGGAACTCTGTGTATATTATGCATGGAAGAGGACTTCCAAGATTTTGAAAAGTATATATGTATATATACTGAATATTTTGCGACTTCATCGCATTAAGATATCAAACTTGGTTCATTTCTTTTGACCAAGACTTTCATGAGTACTATGAGAAGGCTCATATATTGTTAATCATTATACATATTATTTTGGTGGGCTTGCTGCTCACCCTTGCTTTCTTCTTTCATCACACAATAACAGATAGAAAAGATGAACAGGACCAAGCTCCCGATTGGCAAGCGGTTAGAAAACGTTCTGCAGTCTTCTGGAATCGTTGATGCCGCCGTAGCTGAGGTAGGAGCTACCAATAGGCTAGGTTTTCAACTATTGATGAACCAGACTTATGTATAATATGAATTGTAATAATGGCAAGGAATATGTAAATTTATTCAGAACCTTTTTAAGGTGTAACGGTTTATAATTGTGGAATATAAGGACTTGTATTATTTTTGAGTGTTCATCTCTGAGACTATAACTTGTGGTGTGTGTGTTTATTGTGGGGTCACAGTACAGAGTAGTTGATTATTTATTAAGATTGGGTGTTATTAAGGGAAATGGAACTCGTGACAACCCGGATCCCCGACCCCGAATTTGGGGGTGTTACAGAAGTGGTATCAGAGCTAAGCATTATAAACCTCAGAGATGATGTGACGTTAAGATAATAAGTTCACTAAGATAATAAGAACTCTTGCCAAGTTCCTAGTCGGGCTACCTAACGTAGTACTGACAGTTAAAACCCTTATGGGAACTCTTATAAATATCGTGATAGAAGCGTAGTTCGTTATCGTATATGGTAGCGGGACTCTGAACCCTGAGGTTAAGGAGCAACAACGCGATGATGTTTTATTACTTATTGGAGATCAGATTATGGATCCGATAGAGCGTCCTAACGCGGGATCGGATGATGTTCATGTTGAGGATGTTGTCCTAGAAGGGATAGTTGCTGAGGAGGATCCCATGGAGGATCCTGACAAGAATGAATAAAGGACCACTGATGAATTGATGACCATGGTTAGGTCGGCTACCAGAGGTAGAATTGGTCGGTCACTATCGGAGGTTCGTTCAAGTTTGTAAAGATAGTAGCCCCCTTTAACGCGGCTTACTCGTAAGACTGAGAAGTTTGAATGGACAGAGAAATACGAGAACAACTTTCAAGAACTGAAGCAAAGATTGGTGACGACCCCTATAATGGCGTTGCCGGATGGAAAAGGAGATTTTGTGATGTGTAGTGACGCTTCGCATAAGGAATTAGGGAGCTTCTTATATAGCACAACAAGGTAATCGCGTACGCATCAAGAAAATTAAGGGAATATAAAATTCGATATCCCCACCCATGAACTTGGGCTCGTGGCAATAGTTTTGCCCTAAATATTGGAGGCACTACTTGTATGGAGAGAAGTACGAGATTTACACAAGCCATAAGTGCTCTAGTGCATTTTCACGCAGAAAGAGCTCAACATGCGCCAAATGAGGTGGTTAGAGCTAATCAAGGATTACGATTATGAGATTCTTTATCATTTGGGGAAAGCCAATGTGGTGGCTGATGCCCTTAGTAAAAAGGAGAGACTCAAGATGATAATGTCTTTGAGAGAGTTTATAAGAGATTTTCAGAAAATGGAAATAGAAGTGAAGGTAATCGGAGCCGGTACCGAAAAGCTGTTTGAGATTGCAAGACAGACCGAATTATTGGAAAAGAACATATTGTGCCAGAAAAAGTGATGAATGAAGGTAGAGAGCCAACAAATAGATATGAGATTAATACCGAGAAAGATGATAAGGGAATAATGAGGTATTCCTATAGAATTTGGGTTCCAAATGTTTAAGAGCTTAAAGATGAGATCCTAGATGAAAGTCATAGTTCAAGGAATAAGATTTAGGGCAGACCCTGAATGTGATAGTCAGGGAGGACGCCATCAAGATAGAAGGAACCCATAACATAATGAAGTGGAAAATGAGGATTTTAACGTATAAGATAACCCCAAGTATGGGAGAAGGATGAAACATTTCATACTGAGAAAATAGAAGTCGAGCAAGATAAGGAGACCCGAGACGGTACTCCTATATGGAAATTCATGGACCTGTCTAAACAGAACTTATACTTTTATTCCCAACCACCACCTTGAGGAAACAATGCGGTAGGAAATCCTTTCATGACCTTTAAGTCGCTAAGCTCTCAGAGTTCCAAGGAACAGTTTGACCCAGTCGAGGCAAGAGCCTGGCTAAAGGAAATATAGGAATTATTTGAGATTCTAAATGATTGACGAAGCACAAAAGACTATTTTTGTCACTTACCCCCGTAAGAGAGAGGCCACCCGTTGGTGAAAGGCCAAGAAAGGCACGGAGCCAGAGGTTATAATAAACTGATTAAAGTTCAGATAATTGTTTTCGGGAAAGTACTTCCCAAGGTTATGGAGGTAGTGTAAAAGCTTTAGAGCCAGAACAAAAGCGGACGAGTATGATGAATTATGAATCTAAGTTATAAAAGTTGTCAAGATTCGTTCTGAGGACACAAATCCAGAATGACGGGATGTTTGAAATCAATGCTTATGTTGTGTTGGTTCATGTAATGGTTGTAATGGAAACGAAAATAAAAGACTGAAAAGGGAAGGAGTATAAAGGGATATAAAGGAAATAGAGTTGAGAAGTGATAAGGGAGTTAGGTATGGGAAACCCTAAGAAACCCTTGCAATAAATATAGAGAAGTGTGTCATCATCAGCGCGATGGTGACTGATCATGAGATAAATTCAAGGTTTGAAGGCGTAAGCGATATGTAAAGTTAATTCCCTTGAAGTTGACAGTATTCGATGAAAATTTGAGATAGATCGATTGATTAATAAGGAAAAACGGATGGACTGAGGAGACAAGAAAGTAAGAAATTAGGAAAATTGGATGAAGGAAGTGACCTTCAAGAATGTGAAGTGTAAGACCGGGGGCATGATACCCAGAAAGGGAGATGCCAGGTATGAAAGATATCCCAACATTGAGATGACTGTTGAGATAAATAAAAGAGGTAAATAAGTAGTTAGAACTAAAAGGTTCACGTTGAACACGACAAACATCTTCTAGAACATCCCTGTTATCATTACTGAATCAGGCAAGAAAAGCGGATAACCGTTCTTATCTTTTGGAGGCCATATTGATTGACCTCATTTTGAATACAGATGTTATTGTGAAATTAGGCATATACTATCGAGGTGGGAATGATTGAATAAGATACCCTTATCAGGGATATATGACTTGATTTATCCATGGAAGGATGCATGTACCTTTTAAAGGTGGAATTAAGGATAGAACATCGGTAACTTAAAATGAATCCTCGGGGAATGCATAAAGGTTGGAATTTCACCCTTAATAGGGATAGTGTGAGTTTTGACAGTATGAATTGGAAAGGATTAAGGTAATAACAACCTTTAAGAATCAGTGGAGAAATTTTTCAGAAGTATATAGACAATGATTCTGGTATTAATAAATGGTATCTTGATATGCCCTGTATCTAGGGAATACAGGAGGAACGATTCGAGGATAACCTTAGAGGTTTTACAAGGAGAAAGGTAATATTCAAAATTCTCAAGAATAAAAATGTTGATAAAGGAAATATGACGTAATTATAATGATGCCAAGTGGGGCACGTGTTAAACCACGAGAAAGTATGGATCGAACCAGTAAAGGTCGAAATTGTTCAGGGCAATTAGAGCCTAGGATAAAAGATGTTCTAAGTATGATTGAAAGTCAGTCGTGACAGTGATTAACCTCTAAAGACTGAGGCAATAACTTATGGAAAAATGGTGATATTTTTTTTACTCATCAGATTTTAAGGAAAACAGCTTCACACAAGCAGTGATTGGAAATGAGGTGGAAAATTTAGTGAAGGTGGTTAAAATGACATTGATTGTAAGGAAATATTACTATCAAGAAAGGCCAAAGAGGTGGCCGACACTTTAAGTGTAAGAGGACAATTATAGGCGCTCGTGCCAGAGGAATATAGTGATAATGGTTAAGGCTGTGAAGGTTGTATTATGGTGTGGAAGATTGACATTCCTTCTGATGATTGTGCGATACTCAACCGTGATAGTAGTTGGGTAAAGATTAATTTTTGTAATCACCGTGAGCGGGCTATCTATCTTAGAGGGTCATATCTTGAGAATAAGCCAGGACCATGTTTCAAAAGGACTAAAACAAACCTTTGAGTTAAGTCTTCTATTGAAGGCATATGATTAAGAATGGTATTAACCTGCTATCGTTGCTTTCATTGAAGCTCTTCTGTAATTTTATCTGCTTCATGTCATATGTACGTCAAGTTCAGGAGTGTTCTTCATGAATCATGAACGGTGATCATGTTACCTCCTTAGAAGAATTCGATACGATATGTATGGACTCTGTATGGTTAGAAATTAAGATTTCATGGAAAATGAATGACGACAGTAAGTCAGTGGTGGACCATAGTAGTGCAGCAATGATTCTGCGAGTAATGAGTCGATTACAACCATGAGAGTTGTATTGGAATGGATGTTGAGATTAAGTACCACTAATCGGGTCGTGGTGATGTATAAGTTATCATTGAATAGACTAATTAAGTAGATTATTTACCTATTGAATATTTATTCCTCCTTATCAATTGAGGGTCGTATGACTATACGAGGAAGGTTGCGATGCAAGCATAGAATTCTAGTAACGATGATGTCTAGAATGAGATCCCAGATTCGATTTTCAATGTCGAGGGAGTTTCAAAGGTGATTGTGTATAAGCTCGAGGAAGAGCATGGGTCCATAGAATGATGGACGGAATAGCAAAAATATTTAAGCATGTGAAATGCGATGCGATAATACTTGATGTTGATATATATACGTATATGATTTGTTCTCCTATGACAAACCTCTATAATTCAGAGGTAGGTTCCAAGCCAGATATTTTGTGGCAGTATATTTTTTTTTCATATATACAATTCTCTTCAATTCGTTCTTTTCTCTTCTTTTCATTTTGTATAAGCTGAGAAGAACAACCCTTCCAGAAGGGGAGGTATTGCCGAATGACTATCTATCTGTGTGATAAAAGCCGAGTAGGATACCAGCTATTGTTTAATTGCTTGTCAAGTACTAAAGGCTGGCCACCTTCTGTACTAACTATGCAATGTAACAAGTGTTCATGATCATAGTGATCTCCCAATGAATTCTTTTACTTCTATATGATTGATCAAACTTTGGGAAATAGAAACAGCTGAAAAAGGAGTAATAAAGTTGTGGTAGGATTCGGAATGGAAACACATTCTTGATACTAAGGTTGGCGTGGTTATTAAAAGGTTATAGAACGCTAACGAGCAAAAGTATAACCAGTATAATATTAGGAACGGAAGGTAGTAGCGATTACGAACTGGAAAAGAATGGGTATTGAGAAGCAAAAGCTCTAATGCTAAAAGCTATAATGAGAGTCTGTGCAATAGACTTGAAAGAAATTGAAATGATCACTTAACACAGATTGAGTTTTCTTATGATAATAGATCATATGTCAGTATTGAGATATCGCCTTATGAGATCCTTGAGGGAAGACAATGTCGATCTCCCTTATGTTAGGATGAAGTTGTAGAGCGCAAGATGCTCGGACCAGCAGTGGTCCAAAGGACCAAGGATATGATAGATCTAATCAGAGGACGGCTGGTAGTAGTCCAAGATGGACATGATAAGTATGTTGATTTGACACGAAAGGACAAAGAGTATGAAATAGGGGACCTAGTAATGTTATAGGTATCCCTTGGAAAGGATTGATGAGGTTCGGAAAGAAAGGAAAGCTAAGTATACAATTTGTTGGACCCTTGGATATATTAAGACGTTTGGGAAGTTAGCATATGAACTAGCCCTACCCCCGAACATGTAGCAAGTCATAACGTGTTTCACGTATCAATGTTAAGGAAGTGTAATTCGGATGCCAGATAAATAGGGGCATATGAGCGCATAGGCATGCGACCAGACATAACCTATAGGGAGCAACCAGAAAGGGTTATAGATCGAAAAGGAACAAGTGCTTAGGAGGAGGGTTATCAAACTAGTCAGAGTTTGATGGAAGAACCACAATGTGGGAAAATTTACTCGAGAGTTAGAAAGTGCAATGTTAAGAAAGTATCCCTATTCATTTGCTATCTGATTCCGGGACGGAATCCTTTTAAGGAGGGGAGACTGTAATAACCCCAATTTTTGGAAATTTTTTGAAACCCTTATAAATAGTGTTTTTGCTGAATGAGAAAAATTTTCATGCCACACTAGGTAGGGGTTCTTTTATGGATATTCTGAGATTTTATTGGCACTCTATATGACATATAAGTGTATGTAAAGATCGTCAGAATCCAATTCCGAACACTTTAATTTTTCCCGGAATTCCACTAGATACGGAAAGAATTGAGTATAAGGTAACAGGATAAAAAGGATTTAAATTAAAGGATTATAAGAGAGGATCATAAAAGGAATATAATGTATTGAGAAAGGTTAAGGGAACCCAAGTAATAAGATCCCGGATATGATCTCTCAAACGATAAACGAGAACGAAAGATAAGCGAACCGTAAAACAAATAAGTGACCAAGAGACAAGTTTGTACAAGAAGACAAGGATTGTGACATCATCAAATCACAAGGTGTGGACAAGTGGAAGCATTATGACATGTGCAAGGTGACATAAGCATGACAAAAGGGAAGGAATTGTTGGATGATTGTAAACCACACAAAGTTCAAGGTTAGAAAGGTAATTAACCAAAAACAAAACCAAAACAACCTAGCTAGCCAAAACAAATCAAAGCAAACACAAAATTTTTCATTTCTTCAACATTGCTCTCGGCTTTTTCTTCTTTTCAAAGGAAGAAAAATCAAAAATCAAGTTCCAAGCATTGTTAAATCACAAGGTAATTATCTAAGGTTCCTTGTACATAGATATGGATGTCCTATAAGTTTAAGCTTCTAATTCCTTCACAATCTCTTCCATTAATTCAAGGAAGCAGATGGTGAATAGTAACTTTCAAAAAATAACTTTAGTTTTCTTGAATTTTTATGAAAGTTTAAGGTTATACAAGCAAGGATCAAGGTTCTTTAGGCATTCAAAGCTCTTGTGTTGTGTTAAGAAGCTTCAAGGAAGGTATAATCTCTTAACCAAGCTCTGTTATTAAATGATTAAGAGCATAATATGAGTGTTATAGTTCATGAGAGGCTTGATGGTTGTGTATGTAGAGATTAGATGGTTTTGGGATGTTTTTGGAGTTGTAAATCTTGGTTGTTGATTAATGAACTTAAGTGTAGTTTAAATTCATGATAAAGAATAGTATAAATTGTTAATGTTGAGTTGTTGGGGCTGTTATGATAAAGTATGGATGGATTTTTGATTGGGTGTGATTGTGGGTTGATTGGTGATGGTTTGGTGTTGAATTGGAATGGTATAAAATTGGGAAATCGCGTAAACATAGCCGTCGTAATGTCCGATTTACTTTAGACTGCTTTTGTTCATAACATTAGGACCCGAGAAATCCCGGCTAGGTTTTGACCATTTCCATGTTTAGATAGTTCATGTTACGAGCTTTGTTTTAATATGTGGTTCGTTTGATTCCGATGTACGGTTTAGGAGAAACGGCCGTTTTAAGTAACGACGTTTCGCGAACGAATCATTACCCCTCGCCTTACTTCGAAACATAGGTTAGAGACCTTAAAGGACTAATTGAAGTATGAAACAATTATATTAAGTGTGCTAGGCAGTTGGTAAGACACTCGCGAAAGAATCGCCTTAAAACCCTTAATGGTTAATTTATTAAAAATGGTGGAGCCGAGAGTACTCGAGCGACTTAAGTGAATCGTTAAGCGCGAAAGCGAACGTTAGGACTCTAAATGGTTAAAGTCTAGTTTCTTAAGCGACGGGGGTTTAATTCCGACTTATGTTGTTGTTCATAGGTTATCGTACCCACTCTAAGCTTAAGTCTATCCGGGAGCACTCAGGCAAGTTTTCTACCCGTTATATTGTTGTTGTGATGTATATGTGTATATGCATGATCTTGCGATAAATGCATATTTGTTATTAGCAAATTCTTGCGATATATTGTAGCATGTGATATGGTATATATGCATGCCTGTTTCATATTCTTGGATTATATATCTGTTGGTTAAAATGCTTACAGTTGCATAATACCTATGCTAGAGATAAGCGGTATTGAGTTTACCCTTAGTATAGGGGATCAAAAGGTGAACATATTTCTAAATCGGGAGTCGATGTTCCCGAGTATAATATATATATTTTTGTATATATATGGTTATAGTTTTCAAAACTATTAATCGAATAAGGTTTATTCCATAACTTTAACTTTATTTTATTATTGAATATTATTTCGAATATTCATCCGAGGACTTATGACTCCTTTATTTTATTATTGAATATTATTTCAAATATTCATTCGAGGGCTTATGACTCAGTTATATTATTAATGATTATTAATTGAATATTCATTTGAGGATGTATGACTCCTTTATTTATTTAATGAATATTATTTATAATATTCATTCGAGGTATTATGACTCCGCTTATTATTTAATAATATTCTTTATTTTATTAAAGAATAATGTTCGATAATCAAACTTACTTTTGATTATTCAAATAAAGATAGTACCTTCGTATAAGTATATCTTTGGTTATTTAATACTCATTTCAAGTATAAGTCTTACAACTTCTACTTCAATTATTTGTATAAAGATTATTCTTTATGAGAATATTATTTAAATAATAATATTCAGACATTTTCTAAATATATTGGGACTGATTTACTTCATTAAATCAGCATTACTCCAAACACTCTTTAAAGTGTTTTCGAGTCTTCAAAATGATTTTTAAAAGTTAGAGCGGATCCTAAAACTCATTTTTATATTTAAGATCTTCCTTTTAAAAAGGGGATTTAAATACTCGCTCAAAACCTGAGGGATCCGGCTCTATGGTGTATTTTATATTCACAACAAGGTTGCAGTTTTGGTAAATGAATTGATTACTTACCCAACGTTCGGGAAGTAAGTCCATCTATCGAGTCGGCATAAGCAACATGGGCTCAGTGGGCATCCATGATAGTGTAAGTGGCTCAGTGGGAGTCCATCAAATGCATAAGTGGCTGAGTGGCAGTCCAGCATAAGGTCCTATTGCGACCAGGGTGATGACCAGTGGGGAATTCGTCCATCTACTAGTAGAAAAGGTTACTTATTGGTATCTTTGCCTGATCAGCAAGATATCAGGTTTATGCCAAAATTCTTTCCTTTCCAAATTTATTGGATATTGCAATTTTGTTCATACTTTACATGACAGAGGTTTCCAGGAAATGTATGTATATATAGGTGTATATATATATCGGGACTTAATGAAGTATATCATAACTTCATTTCCTTCAAAATATTTCAAAGATTGAATCTATATTCAAGTCTTATCTTGTAGTCTCATCAGTGTGATGAACTTTTGAAACTAATTATAACTTGAACGGTGGTAGTTCAAGTAGTATTTGGAAAAGATATAAGTATATTAGAGTATCTTGTAACTTCATCTTTTAAACTTATATCTAGTAAATGATTATCTTATGCATATCAAAGACTTTCAGAAAAACGTTGAGACAAGGTTAGATATATGAGATCACCTTGCAACGATATTTTTATACAGTTATAAACTGGAACTCTGTGTATATTATGCATGGAAGAGGACTTCCAAGATTTTGAAAAGTATATATGTATATATACTGAATATTTTGCGACTTCATCGCATTAAGATATCAAACTTGGTTCATTTCTTTTGACCAAGACTTTCATGAGTACTATGAGAAGGCTCATATATTGTTAATCATTATACATATTATTTTGGTGGGCTTGCTGCTCACCCTTGCTTTCTTCTTTCATCACACAACAACAGATAGAAAAGATGAACAGGACCAAGCTCCCGATTCGCAAGCGATTAGAAAACGTTCCGCAATCTTCTGGAAGCGTTGATGCCGCCGTAGCTGAGGTAGGAGCTACCAATAGGCTAGGTTTTCAACTATTGATGAACCAGACTTATGTATAATATGAATTGTAATAATGGCAAGGAATATGTAAATTTATTCAGAACCTTTTTAAGGTGTAACGGTTTATAATTGTGGAATATAGGGACTTGTGTTATTTTTGAGTGTTCATCTCTGAGACTATAACTTGTGGTGTGTGTGTTTATTGTGGGGTCACAGTACAGAGTAGTTGATTATTTATTAAGATTGGGTGTTTTTAAGGGAAATAGAACTCGTGACAATCCGGATCCCCGACCCCGGATTTGGGGGTGTTACACAAGTGAGAAGCAACTTGCAGATATATTTACCAAGCCACTGGATGAATCCACCTTTTCTAGGTTGGTAAGTGAGTTAGGTATGCTTAATTACTCTTGAATCTATCTGAGTTATTTTGCAAGTTGATATGTAGCCAGAAATCTAACTGTTTTTTTGTCATGAGTGAAATTTTGGCTAAGTCAAAATTTGCATCTCGACGGATGACTATTATCCATCGAGTTGAGTCATCCGTCGATGTACTATGTGCAAATAAAAATCAATTACTTTTCTGGAATCTTTTAAAACTCGACGGATAACAGTTTATCCTCATCCGTCGAAGTGTCTAAATCTTAACCGTTAATTTCCTGAACATTATCCATCGAGTATACTTACAGTTTATAAGTATTACACGACCGATAATGGGTGGAATTTTTACAGTTTATTTTTAAACGGCTAATTTAAGCAATTTCTATTGGGTAATTTACTTTTCTTTATTATTTTCATCTGTTGTTTTTGAGGGAGTATAAAAGCTTATTTCATTCCAATTATTTTCTTTTATCATTCTCAAATTCAACTGCTTTTATTTTATTCTCTCTCAAGCAAATATCCTCTTTCTCTTCAAGCTTTCATTCTCTAACAATGGCACCTGTAGTAAAGATCATGTCTCAGACTGGGTTCATTTATGAGAAGAACAACTTCACTGCTTTGGTCAATAAGGGTATTCAACAATCAGAAGACTATCACAAGATGATGGACTTCATGAAGAACTGCAAGTTAAGTTATGCCATGCTTGAATCACCCACAGTTTACTGTGAAGTTGTTGAAGAGACGTGGACCACTGCAATCTACAACTCTACTGACAAAACCATCACTCTAACTATCAAAGGTAATGAGTTCTGTATCAATAGTGATGTGATAAAAGCATGTTTCAAAATTCCTGATATATTGTGACTTCACCACACACTGACACTGATATTATCAACATGCTTAATTCCATACATTATGCACTTCCTACTAATAAGCTAAGTGAGATTAGAAGATTAGGTCTTAGGAAGGAATGGAGTTTCATGTGTGATGTTGTGACTAAAGTTTTCTCTGGAAAAGTCAGTAATTTTGATTCTGTGAACATTTCCATGCTTAACATGCTATACATGCTAGTTACAGATAAATTTTACAATTTCAGTGACCTTGTATTGTATGAGTTAGGTTTTAAACTAGGTGAGTTAGCCAAAAGGGGAAAGAATGTATATTATGCTAGATTTTTCATGATATTGGCTAACCATCTTTGTCAAGAGATTGTACTTGAGAACCCAAACAACAAATTAACTTGTTGGGTTCAAGAGAGAAGAATTATTGTAGATTTGAACAGAGCCAACCATCATAGGGATGTGCCAATGTTCTACTTTTCTGTAATGCATACACCTCAGGTAAGTGAGGTAAGTTCATCCATACCCTCAACTATTCCAATCTCCTCAATTTCTTTGAGTTCAGGAGTAGCTATGGCAACTGTGATAATGACCAAATAGTTGCCTACCAAAGCTGCCAAATCAACTACAATTTCTAAATCCAAGTCAAAGAAAACCCCCTCTGGTATCTCTCAAAAGGTACCAGTTGAAAAATCTACCAAAGCCAAAGAGGGGAGTGTGAAGGAGGGTCAGTTAGGTGAGGGAAGGGGTGAACATCAAAGAAACCCCAAGGATAAGGTTGGAGAGTTGAGTGAATCCCAGCCTAGCCACACTGCAGTTTCTCAACAAACTGCAGTGCTTAAAAAGGACAAAAGCTCACTTCTAGCTGCATCCTCCCAAAAGGATGTGGCTATTGAACAAAGCTCTCAGCCAAGAGCACAGGCCAAAAGGGTTAGGGACACAAGCTCACCCCAAAATTACACAAGAAATAAGAAATCCAAAACAACCGGGGATGCACAGGGCACACACACAGTGCAAACTGGTGCAAAAGACACAGTCCCTGCACTTTCTCAAATTCAGATTGATGTGGCTCCAATAAATGTGGAGTCACAGCCAAAATCTCTTATAATAGAAGCCTCTGAAACACCATACTCACCAACAAACTCTCTGGAAGTGGATATGATAAACACTTCAATTCCTGATTCCCCTTCTTTAACTCTTTTGGGGAAGCCAAAATCTAGTGCAAGTGAGCATCATCTTTTAGATGATTTGTTGGCTCACTTGCCAATTCTTTCAGATACTATTGTGACATATGTGCCTCAAATAACTTCAATCAACACAGAGTCAACAATAGTTTCTCTTCCAACCTCATTCATTTCTACTCTCTCGATGGATATTGCTCATCCGTCGAGTAGTGACTGTATCCCGACGGATAAGCTTAACAGCATTTATTCGTCGGATAGCTTTACCTCTCACCCGATGGATATCACTTATCCGTCGAGTGGCTCTGCACAACTTCAAACTTCAATTATTTCAAGTGCAGAAGATTTAATGGTAATACAGTCACTCTTAGGACTGAGAGAGGAGAGTGCATTGAATGAGAGGCTGGGTTGCTCCCAGGCAAAAGGAGAGGAAAAGAGTGAATCTCAGCAATCCATTTCTTCAGGATTGGCAAAAGTGAGTGAGAGGAGTCCCACCTTAGTAGGTGAAGGTGAGGGTGTGAGGGTGGGGAGCCAGGGTGAGTCCCTGATGCAACAAAAGAGAGAATATGAGAGAAAGGCAGGTACATGAGAAATAAGGGTGAATCCAGCCATTGCTAATGAGTTAATGACTGTGGATGATGCTGAAAAGGAAAGACAATTTCAGCAACATTACAAAGCTGAAATTGATAACATTTCCTTGGATGCTGACACTTTTACTCAACCTGTGTCAGCCTATCAATTGTTGGCTGCTCAGGGAAATGTTGAGGTAGAGCAGATTTTGAATTTAGTGCACACCACAGAATCTCTTCAAAGAGATAAAGCTGCTATTAACAGAATGCCTTCTCAAGCTGGAGAGCCATCTGAAGAATTTGGAGTAAATTCTAATGATGATGACTCTGGTTCTTTGGATGGAAGCATGAACTTAGGGGGAGCTGAAGGCCCAAGTTCTGCTTTAAGTTTACCTGAATGGGCATGGGCAAAGGAATCTACACCAAGACAATTTGAGGTGTCTTTGGTCAAATAAGTAATGGCTATTCAACAGGCCCTTCAGGAAACTTCAGATGCTGGTACCAAGGCTGTTCTTCAAGCTCACCTAGACTCTCTACATCTAATAAAGATCCAGCACTTAAGACAGAATCTCAGTGTGGATGAATTGAAAAGAGATATAGCTGACTTGAAGACCTATAACTCTGAGAAGCTGGATTCAGTAATGCCATATAGTACCATGCAAGATCTACTACTAAGATTGAGGAGAGAATCAGACTCTGAAAAGAAGCTAGTCAAGCTGGAAAACAGAGTTCAAGTTATTGAAGATTCAGTAGCTATTCTTCTTCAAAATCAACAGACTCAGACAAATCTTCTCATGCAACTGGCTAAACCACAAGGCCTAACTCCTCAACTTGATGATAACAAAAAGGGGGAGAGAGAATCAAGTAAGGGGAGAAAGGACCAACAGAGGGGGAGAAACTTCAAGTACAAATCAGCAAAGTAATTGTACCTTCAATTACTATCTCCAAGCCACCAGTTGCAGATGGTATAGATCTAATTGAAGTAGCAGCAGCAAATTTGAAAGTTGCTGAAAAAGGAAAGTTGAGTTTAATCAACTGGGAAAAGATTGATGAGGAAATTCAGAGAAAGTTTAAACTAGTCAAGGAGTCAGTTAAGTCAGCCATCCATCACTCTCATGTCAAGCCAATCAGTGTGAATGAGATGAGCATGAACTATCTGGAGAAAGGACAATCTTCCTGCATCAAATCACAAAAGGCTGAAATAATTCTCAAACCAAGGGCAAATTATCAAAAGTCATCTTTGAAGAATTCCTTGGACACTGTGTATGAGACACCCAAGCCTGATGAAAAGAAGCTTCTGTCAAGATCCATTGTCTTCTATAAAGATCCAGCTGATTCAGCCTCAAAAAGGAGAATTGCTAAGATATTCAGAAATGGAAAGGAAATTTGTGTGGTAGCTGGACATCCACAATTTGCTCAAGCAAAGAAAGAAGAGAAATCAAGATTAAAGAAGGAAAAGAGGCAAGCTGCTCTAGATGCAAAGAAATCTAAACAAAAGAAGGAGCAGATTGTCATCTTGGCCAAGCTGCAGGTTGTAAACTCTTCTCAACAAATTCCCTCTCAACCATCTGAAGCTGCTGAATCAAAGAAGAAGATTGAAGAACAGAAGGAATCCCCAAGAAAGAAAGAATTGGCTAGAAGAACAAAAAGGAAACTGGATGTTATTGACAAGGAATTGGAAGATCAATTTCCTAAGGAATCCACACCAGCTAAAACTCAAGCATCAAAGCCCTCTGTGGTATTTGAAGACATAAGGGTGGTGGACCCCTATAGGAACATACATGGAGAGCCTATTGTGCCAAAGGATGAGCCAATAGAGTGGGATAAATTACCAATTCCTGACTTCAACTTGTCAATCCTTACCAAGCCAAAAAGGACAAAATCAAGGGCAGTCAAGAAAGTGAAGTTGTCACCTCTCAAATCCAAGTCAGTAGTTAAAGCTCAACCCAAGGTCAACAGGGGAGACTACTTGTACTTGTGTGACATCAAAGAATTCTCAGATCTAAACCTTTATCTGGATGAACTGGATGAAGTAAGGGCAATTGATGCATACAGAAACCTACATGAAAGGTTGGTGTTCAAGTACAAAGGAGGAAGGGAGATTCAGTGGCCTCTTCACAGGATACTTCAAGAAAGCCAAGCTGTGTTGATCAAAGTCTATTCATCCTTCAAGAAAAACTTTGGGTTCAATATAACTGCAAGAAGACTAGTATTGAAGAGGATTGAAGAGTTGAGGAGTGTTAGAGCTAAAGATGCACTCCCAAAGACTCTAATCATCCCATACACAGGGAGAAGAGTGCATCTAAGGCCCTACTGGTTGATGGAATTCATGGATGACAAGGGTGTGAGAAGATTCTTCAGACTAGAAGACCAATTGAGTATCTCTATCAATGAGACTCTCTTGGAGATGCAAGAAATGCTAGATCTCTCAGAATCTGATGAACTAGAATTCCACAGGCAGCTCCAGAATCAAATTGAAGAAAACAACAGAAAGCTTGGAAGAAGATCCAGACCTTCCAGGAACTAGAAAAACCTGCTCAGGCTAGAAGAGCATCTTGAACTGACTGTGAGCCAAACCTTGTACATTTTGTTTAATTGAAGCACTTTCAGTTTTATCTACTTATCTTTAAAGATATATGTTTAGGATGTTTTGTTATCATCAAGTATCTCTTAATTTATGGCTACAATTCCAGTAGACATAAATTGGGGGAGATTGTTGTGAATATGTTGTGTACTTGATGATCACTTAAACAAAACATCTAAGTAGATTTTACTTAGTAAAATAATGTAGCACTCGATGGATAAGAATTATAGTCCCGACGGATAACTCATTATAGTCCCGACGAATGATTAATTTATTATCCATCGAGTGAGTAGCTTATGTAATAATAAGTTTGTAGCACAGTGATGTATGCACCTTTGTATAGAATCTGTAGTAGCATATAAGTCATGTTGACTTTAACTAGATATGCAGAATAGGTTGATTAATTGTACATAAGTAATGTCTTGTAATTCTGTATAAGTGAAATGAAGTCAAGTGCCAAAATAGCTACCGACGGATGATTAACAAAGCCTTCGACGGATGATCAAATGACTATCAACGGATGTTTAACATAGCAGTCGACGGATGATCAATTAAGTCATCGACGGATGATCTGAAAGTCGACAGATGATCATATCAAGAATTCAAACATCAGTTGAACAGTGAAAGCTGACACACAGCCGTTGAGTTGTATACAAACACATTGTGGAAGCCCATTAACTGGGTAATATAGGACGAAAAGCAGCAAAGATTAAGACTGTTAGATTTTATATTTGTTCAGTCTTTTTGACTTTATAATCTTGGTATTATATAAACCAAGAGAGTAGCAAATAGAAAAATAACCGAGATAGCTGAGAAACACAAAAACAGAGAAATCTTTGTAAGTATAATCTTTAGCATTTCCTGTATTCTCAGCAGTTCCATTTGTAAGCAGCTGTGAGCATTTCTGCACACAGAGTCCTCTCGATATATTATATATATCTCTGGTGGAATTGTTTAAATCCACCAGAAAGTTTTTAAAGACTCTTGTTTTTAATTACTTATGTTTTCATTCATTTAAGTTTACATTCCGCATTGTGCTAATCAAAACAAATATATCTATAATCGAGTTGAACATTTTTATTTCAAGAAAAAGGTTCAAGAATTCCATTCAACCCCCCTTCTGTAATTCTTGCTATATTGTTAAGGGACTAACACAACCAAGTATGGACTCTGGTTGAGGCGTCTGAAGGTGTTAAGCCTATTGGGTGCAAGTGGGTATACAAAAGAATGATTGGAGCAGATGGCCAGGTGGAGACCTATAAGGTCAGGCTCGTGGCAAAAGGATTCAAACAAAGGCAAGGGATTGACTTTGATGAAACTTTTTCGCCTGTAGCCCTGTTAAAATCAATTCGGATTTTGCTTGCGATTGCTGCTTACTACGACTATGAGATCTGGAAAATGGACGTAAAAATGGCCTTCTTCAGTGGGGAACTTGAGGAGGAAGTGTATATGACACGGCCAGAGGGTTTTCTTTCCAAGGGAAATGAACACCTAGTGTGTAAGCTGTTGCGAACCATATATGGTTTAAGGCAAGCTTCTCGTAGATGGAACATCCGTTTTGATGAGACAATCAAAGAGTTTGGTTTTATCAAAAACATAGATGAACCATGTGTCTACAAGAAGGTTAGTGGGAGCGCGGTAACATTTCTTATATTGTATGTAGATGACATACTTCTTATAGGAAATGATATACCGATGTTGCAATCAGTCAAAGTATGGCTATCAAAGAACTTCACCATGAAGGACTTGGGAGAAGCATCCTACATTCTCGGTATGAAGATCTATAGAGATAGATCTAGAAGAATGATAGGTCTTACCCAGGGTACATACATCCAGAAAGTGCTTAAAAGGTTTAGCATGGAAAACTCCAAAAGAGGTCTCATACCGATGAGCCATAGAGTGTCCCTTTCCGAAAAAATATCTCCTAAGACACCTGAGGAAAGATAGCGTATGAGTAAGATTCCTTATGCTTCAACAATAGGATCTATCATGTACGCGATGTTATGTACAAGGCCTGATATTGCTTATTCAATTAGTGTAACGAGCAGATATCAGTCCAATCCAGGTGAAGACCACTGGAAAGCAGTGAAAAACATCCTTTAGTACTTGCAAAGGACTCAGGACATTTTTCTTGTTTTTGGTGGTGAATCTGAGTTGAAAATAGAGGGTTATACTGACTCTAGTTTCCAATCAGAAAGTGATAGCAAATCCATGTCAGGGTACGTATTTACTCTGAATGGTGGTGCGATAAGTTGGAAGAGTTCCAAACAGTCTACAACGGCTGACTCCACAGCAGAAGCAAAATATATAGCTGCAAGTGAGGCTATAAAATAAGTCGTTTGGATGAGGAAATTTGTTTCTGAGTTGGGAGTTGTTCCTAGCGTTGAAGAGCCTATTGTGTTGTATTGTGATAACAACGCAACAATAGCACAAGCCAAGGAACCTAGGTCTCATAAAAATTCCAAACATGTCCTGCGGCACTTTCATCTGATTAGGGAGATTGTTGAAAGAGGAGATGTCAACATTGACAGAGTTGACACACATAACAACGTAGCAGACCCACTCACAAAGCCACTTTCTCAAAGTCACTTTGATCGTCATAAAGATAAGATGGGTATTAGATACCAGAGTGATTGGGTTTAGTACAAGTGGGAGATTGAAAGAGATATGTCCTAAGTCCAGTCATGTATGAGGATTTAGGAATAACTTTTATGTAAGATGTTTTGATTTTATTGATATTAATAAAAGACTTGTTTTGTTTTTATTGGGGGCTCTATCTATTTAAGTGTTTAAATAAGATATACCACAGTTTAGAGTAAAGCTTTTTATGGATTATGATGAGATCATAATAATAAGACCTAAAAGATGATAACTCTAAACTTAAATAGTTCCTGGTCGTAGGATACTAACTGGTAATTAATAATCCACAAAGATCGGTACATACTATGCTTGGTTTATTATGAAGGATGTCTGTTCTCATAGACATTTGTGTGGTGACACTATAGCTAGTATGTAGGTGCTTATTATAGAATAAGTTCACTGAACATGACTCACACAGCTGAACAACTGATGGAGTTCACTCACGTGTCAGCAGTTGTTCACATAGTGATAGTTGTACAAGTATCCTTAGACTTGAGGTCATCATAGTCATCTTGTGTACACTGAACTATGTTTTGGTTTAGTTCTTAGTCTCCAGGGACAATTATAAGGGCTCTACTGGGTATAGGAATTTATACACGAAGATAGTGAAGGAAGAGAATGTTCAATGTTGATCCACTTATGCTAGTTCAGGAATCTCTGGCCAGAGTGAATGAAATTTGAAAGGAGTTCCTAATTTACATTAAATAGAACTAAGCATAGTGAATGGGATAACAAGTGATTAAATAAGATAGGCTTGACACAAGATCCATGCCTTGTATTTAATCGTGACATTGTAGGGTAGAAGGAATTAATTGTACGGTAACTACTCACTGAATAGGTTCTTGGTATTCTAAGCAGTGAATTCGTATTATCCGGATAGTCGCGATATGCTGAGAAGTATCCCTCACGATGTAGAATAAATATGATTAATTAATTAATCATATTTAATGAATTGAAGAATTTATATAAATAATGATAAAATAGTTTTATTATTATTTATTTCGACTACCGGCTTAATATTGAACCTACAAGGTCACACCATAAAAGAGAATGATTTAATGGTGGAGGAATTAATTAATAATGGTTGATAATTATTTATTTATAAAATAAATAATTAATTGGCAAATTTGATAATTGATTAAATGAGATTTAATTGATTATAAATTAATTAAGAAAAGTTCTTAATATTATTAATTAAGAATTTAATTTTTGGAAATTAAATCAAGAGAGAGAATTATTTCTAAAGTGTTTAGAAAAAGGATTAATAATTAAAAGGTGTTTTAATTATTAGTGAAAATAATAAAGGATTAATACTAATAATATTTTATGGGAAATTTTCAGCTGAAAATTTTGCCTATAAATATACCATTATAAACCCTATTTTTGCCTAAACCCAAAATATTTACAAAAACCTTAATTCTCTCCACCTCCTCCTCCTTCATTACATCGTTTTCTTGGTGGATACCGGTGGAGTGCTTCACACTTGAGGAGCAGCTGCTAAGGATCTCCGATCGTTGTTTTGGATCGCTTTTAAAGGTTAGAAATCGATCCCATATGTTTTAATCACAATTTATATGCTTTTATTTGGATTGTATATGTGTAAAATTGTTTTACCATGCTTCCGTGATGATTAAAATCCAACACTCCACAGCAATCGGGGCACCCAACTTGGCAAGGTACTCAATATATATAATCATCCTTAGAACATGCGGTCCAACCGGATCACGTTCTCCCTGCTTACATGCATGCAACAATTTGAAAGTATCAAACCTCTCCTTAAGAGCCTGTCCTTCAAACATACGTTTAAGGTGCTCAATCATATCATGATCAGTCCTCTCATGGTCGCTAACATGAGACATTGAACATCCGTGTCATCATCGATATGTTTCTGATAAATATTATGTTGAGCACGGGATGCTCCTTCAATGAGAGGTGTCGGGCGAGGGATATATATGACATAGAGCTTGCGCTCTTGTTTGAGGACAATCCTCAAGTTCCGCTGCCAGTCAAGGAAGTTTGTTCCCGTCAGCTTATCCTTCTCAAGGACTGATCGCACAGAGAAGTTGTTTGAATTGATTGCCATTTGATATCTATAATGTTTAAAATACATAAGATAAATTAGTTTACATATGATTATTAAATTATGTTCAAGTGATTATTCATATATATTCAAAATATATATCTCCCACTATTTTATCAAATTAATAGCCCTAACTATTAATTCGGAAAGAGTATCTTCTATATACTTTCTAGTGAGCTAAGATCCAAATTTTCACAACGTTTTAGTTCAGCTTTGGCTTTACTCCTAAAACATGATTCAATAAGGTAGACAACATTTTGTCAATTATATCAACTATATAACTCTTGGATAGTTTAGTGGAACAACATTTATTCTTATTTATCCAATAAATCTCACCAAACTCTATGCCTCTAAGTTCACAATCCTATTATGGTAACTTAGTTAAGTTAAAACCCAAAGGTTTAAAAAGTATCATATACTTCAACACGTCATCCCACGATAGATAGGAGTACTTCGCTCTGGCGAACCCACTCCTTATCGATCTAGGAGTTAACGCGTTGGACATATTAGAAGGCGTCTAAATAACTTAATATAAACATTAGGGTTTTGTTAGTATTATAACGATCATGATCCCATCATAAAGAGATTCTCAATTTTTCCTTGAATAAAATACTTCAAATCAATATTCGTCAATGATTTGATTTCCAAGTAGTGGAGGAGTCACATCGTTCTCGCTTAAAACCCACAGCCTTACAAGTTCTATGAACCCGTTGTTGACAAAATCGCCCCATGTCAGAAATAAAGAAGATTCGTATTTCATTCCGTGTTTCATAAACACGAGAATCTCATAATAGTTTGTAAATTTTAAAATCTTGAGTCATTACGGATTTTATCTTGTTTAGGCATGGCATGGGTGACGTATCTAATACATACATTCATGCATGATTAATCTAATTAAAACATGCATCATTAACTATTCTATACATACATTCATACATCAATATTTAAAGTTCAATAAAGTAAATGTTTTTGGTTATGACCCCATCCTATGTGATCTTTATCAATCTCATGATAAAGATCAAGGTCAATCTAATGTGGTGATGGAAATAAATACAATTACTTATTACATAAGTCTTCTTCTTTGTTTAGACTTCTTGTATGCCTCGTCTTCTTTTTTGAATCACCTCCATTGGATAGCCTTCTTGAGTCTTCAATTACATTACATAATTGAAAGTAAAAACTAATCTAATGAACTTACAAGAATAACTCGAGTTACATTCGAGATTTATGATTACAAAGATTGACGACATGCAAGTCGTATTTAAAACCAAAACCAAAACTATTACACTAAGGTCGAAAGGCCATAACCATCCACTATGCTCATACAACACATAAAAGCATGTTAAAATACATAATCTGATCTTAACATATCATATTATCCATGATCTAATCATAAAAAAATATGACAAAAATCAGAAAAATCATAATCAAATCAGAAAAATAAGAATCACTGTTTACAGGCAATAAACGACGTCAAACGCCTTTCAAACGAGTCGTTGATAGCTTTTGCTATCAGGTTTGTTCAGACGCTCGTTTACCTATCGAATAGGGTATTCGTTTGCATAAATCGGACACCAGACCCAGATTTCAGCAAATCTGCAGCAGCCAATTCAGAATCCGTATCTAATATGATTTTCATAATTAGAACAAACATAAATCATGTATATATCAGTATATATACAGATTACATAATCATCTTATGATTATACAACTCACATGAATATCATATATTCAAAACCATACATACACACGCATATTATATCAACATCAAATCATGGCGAATCACATACATGCTCATGTATCGAAAACGGTTAAACACATAAAAGAATTAAAAACTTTTCACAAGTAGCTCTGATGCCATTGAAGGTTTTTTAAGCACATAAACGCAATGAAAACGTAAATTTAAATCTTAAAAAAACAAAACCCTCCGCAGGATCCATGCGAAAAATAATATTTAATTCGTAGTTCAGTATATTTACCTTAAGAAGCTTTACGTTAATGGAAAGATGGAGGTCTTGAATGATCACCACATAGCCCGTCGCTGGAACGATCTACGCCTTGAAGGTATCCACATGAATGATCGCCCGGAGGATGGGTATGTACTAGCACGTTCTTGAGGCCGCCTTCTTGCTCTCTCTCCCTCTCATCAAGTTCTAGTGTTTATGTTTTATCAAATAAAAATGTGTAACCCTAATTCTATTAGAAAAAGATATTATATAGGAAAGAGTTATTGGGCCTCCAACTCTAAACTTAATTTTAGAGTTTTTATTATTATTAAATTTAAAATTCTAATTATTGTATTATTAAGTCTCACTTAATCATCCAATAACTTAATTTCAGATGTAATATTAAATTCGAATTTCCTATTTATTTAATTAATTAAGTCACACTTAATTAATAAAAAATAATTCAAATTACTTACATTTAATTTAAATCCGAATTTAAATTAAATAATCCTCCAATCCTTCTTTGTGCGACCCTTTAGATTATTATTACGTTGGCAACAATTTTAAATCTAATTTAAAATCATAAACAATGAGCGACATCTAGTAATACATCATTGTTACTCAAGTAATAATAATTAAATCGATGATCGATTAAACCTTTTGTGTATAATGTACAATGTACTATAATCCTTTTAACCATATATTATAGATTAAACTCGAGGCATGTTATGTGTCATCCTCTTCATAATTTAATCCAGGTTTTCTTGATCAATGAGTAGACTATAACATCAAATCAACATTTGAGCATGGCCATGCATTTCATAGTCTAACTCAAACAAGAGGCCAATAATATCACTCCTAAAATAGGAGGGTTAAATCCTTTCTAGATCATTCATATTTCTCATATGATTCATAATATACCCAATATACACTTTTATCATCACCCGGTCAAAGGTAACTTTTAATGCAACCAAAGTATATTAATTCTCATATAGAAATACAATGATTTCAAGTCTAAGGACCAATACATCATTATCACTGTGAGAATTAGTTATGACACAACAGACATGTAGAATCTCACATTGGGTCTTCCAGTACCATGTATATAATACATGTGCCTGTGTTTTGACTTTAGTACCACTATACCTATGATCAATGAGATGTGATCATCAGTCAACATTCACACTAGTCTTAATGCATTATTATTGTCCCTTAATAATAATACTCGACTAGGGATCTTTAGGAATATCGATACTATTCTCATAATCTCATTTCTAAGTCACGTACTTAGAGATATAAAATTACATATCATATTCCAAGGACATTTATTAATCTAACATCTTATCGCAGAAAATAAAGATATAATAAATTACTAAAGAATAATCCATATAATCAGAATTAATAATCCAAATGTTTCACAATATAAACATAATAGTGTTGTCTATAGGGCACAAACACTAACATAAATTTATTAGCTTGTAAACATACTATTATGTTGTTGAATTTATTGTAGCTAATCATTTGATTGATTAGAGTGTAGTAACCCCAAGGTTTATATTAATAAAATAATATATTTCTTGAATTGTTTTGTGTTTATTTTGATTATGTATATTTAATGAAGAACTTAAAAAGAATAAAAAAAGATTATAGGTTTCATATTTAACCCTCATTCTACGATACTTTGGGACTAACTTCTGGTATCAGAGCTTGTTGATTGGCATACAAATCAAGATCCGGAGAAAGAAACCAAATCAAACAAGTTCTTGAAAAATTTCTTGAAAAATTTTTAAATTTTAAAAAATCTCAATCTTGATATTTTGAATATTAAATAATTTTATTCCCCCAATATGATGAACAACCAATGAATTGGAAGTATCAAGGTTTCCCCATTTGATCGAGAAAATTACAACCTATGGAAGAAAAAGATGATGTTATTCATTAATGCTTCGAATCCATTATATATTAGAATATTTCTGAATGGTCCTTATATTCCGATGGAAGTGGTTGCTGAATCGTCTACCGCAATTTGTGTTAGAATTTCTTCTACACCTACTCCCAGGGATCTGTCCAAATATACGGAGACCGACAAGGAGTTGATAAATCTGGACACAAACCTTTAACTCATAATAGTGGAATTGACCGATAAAGATATGAGTCATCAACTTTTAGGAGGTAATAGTGCAAAAGAAATGTGGGAAACCATTGAGCTGTTAACAAAAGGTACTGCTAAAGTCAAAGAAAATAGAATGGATATTCTGAAGACTCTATACGAAGAGTTTAAACTACAACTCGGAGAAACACTGTCTTTTTTTAAAAGATATGCAAGGCTGCTAAGCGAATTAAAATTACAAGGGAAAGTTTATCCGATACGTGAGTCTAACAGGAAGTTCATGCTGACTCTACCAGTTCTCTTGGAATAGAAAAAACATCCATCAGAGAAAGGCTTAACTTTATCACTATGCTTTTGGATGTGATTTATGGAAAATGGAGAACCCATGAATTGGAAAAAGAGCAGAGAGATATAATCTATGGCCCTGGTTCTGTTAAAATCAAGAGTACGGCACTTGCAAAAACCACTACACTTGTTGCTCATGAACCTGAAACTTTAGAAGTCAAGGTTACACCCTCCACGATAATCAAGGAAATTGTTGTAGCTGAAATTTCTCAAGGTGAGCCAGAAGATGAAAGTGAGTGTTATGCTTAGAAGGAACTTGAAGAGTTGGAGGATAGATCAATGGCTTACATGGCTTCAAAATCCAGTCATGTTAGATTTAGAAGAAAACCCAACTACAAGTCAAGGGGTTCATCTGGAAAATTTCAGAAAGAAAGCTACTCATCAGGGTCAAGCTCCTGAGGAGGATACAAGTCAAGCTGGGTAGACAAAAGAAAAACAAGATGTTACAACTGCAATAAATTGGGGCACCATACATCTGAATGCATGAAGTCCAAGGTAGCAAAAGAAAGGATTCCAATGAAAAGAAAGAAACTTACGAAGATTTGAAGAGACAGAATGGGATGTTGAAACAAAAGTTGAATGCATATATGGTTAAGGGGAAAGGAAGAGCATACATTGTTGAAGGAAAAAGTTAGGGTGATACGAATTTGGATGGAGAAGAGGAGTATATGACTCTAGCTCTTATGGAAGACTCTACATGAAAATCACCACTCTCAGGTTCATGAACTTACCACTATTGATATGTCTAAATATAAATACAAATCTATTGTACATGAACTTACTTTAGAACTGTATAATGTTCATACAAGCATGCTTGCATATAAACTTGAAAATGATAAGTTAATTCTTAAAGTTGAGAGTATGAACTCTAGGAATGAAGAACTAGAATTACTTGTAGTTGTCTTAGAAGACCTTAAGCAGAAAAATGAGTACCTAGAGAATAAGGTTAAGTGCATGGCAGACATAGAAACCATTCTTAGAACCCAAATTACAGATTTAGAAAAGAAGCTACATGCGTTTAAGATTGCAGATGTGACTCATAAGGAGATAATAGATACTCATAGGTTTAAGTCGAAGATATCCATAGAACTTGACTATTCTAAGTTAGCAGGTAAGAAACATGTTGGTGCATTAGAGACAAATATATTTTTCTCAGAGAAGGTACCGTACCTTATTAAGGATGTTGTATCTCCGCTGTTCACTGAATCTGTTTCAGAACCATTGGATTACGTAAGTTTGTTGATCAATAAGGAATTGATTGCTGAGAATAAGGAGAAAGAGAAGGTAGAGTATCCCCAAAGAATTCTAAGGGTTCAGTTAGTAAGGCAAAACCCAAAACTGACCAAGGTAACAAGGTAGATAAATAAGGACCACACACACTTAAGAAATCAGACACCATAGATGACTCTAAGACTAAAGAGAGTGTAAGGTTAAGTCTAAGAAGAATGGGAATGGCAAGGTAGGTGTGAATAAGAAATCTAATTTTGCATCTTCCTCATCTGCATCTAGAAAATTGTGTAATAAATATAATTTTGTTGCACACCTTACACATGCATGTACAAAGGTTAAAGTACAATTTGTGCATCTTCTAATATGCTTGTCATGTCTAACATGCCTAGTTTTCATGATCCCTGTGGCGTAGATGATTTTATGCCATGTGCATTTGTTATCATGTCTGAGTATTTTAAAGCTTTTCATGTAACTGCTAGCACTTGCACTGACACTAAGACAAGCATGGGTAATGAGCACACGCAAGCAAAGACTGTAGTACCTCATGTCTCTAAGTCTGACAACATAAATGTCAAGACTAACACTGAGAAAGAAATAGTCAAAGTAAAAGATAAGCCTGTTAAGGTTATATCAAATGTTGATCTTGTTACTACTCCTAAACTTTCGGGACCCAAGCAAGCTTGGGTACCAAAGTCTTCTTAATCAATCTGTGTTTGCAGGGTAAGGTACGAAAGGAAAAGCTCATGTGAATTCTGGACAACGGCTGTTCTAGACCCATGGAAGGTGAAAAGTCCCTGCTCAAAGGTGTGGTTGAGAAAGATGGCCCTATAGTTATCTTTGGAGATAACAACAAAGGATTTACTACAGGATATGGCAATTTAGAAATTGGGAATGTCATTAGTGAAAATATCTATATTGTGGAAGGATTAAAGCATAATCTTCTGAGCGCCAGTCAATTTTATGATAAAGGATACAATGTTGATTTCAGACCAGAAAGGTTTTTGATCATTCACAAGAAAGATGAGAAGCTTACTTTTTAGGGAGTAAGAAAAGGTAATATATTTATAGCTTACTTGAGTTCTACTTGTGATGGGGTGATGAGGTGTTTTTACAGCATAGCTTCATCATAATAAATTTGGTTATGGCACAAGAAGCACTCACACTTGAATTTCAAGATAATGAACTCACTAGTAAAGAGGGAGTTGGTGAGAGATTTACCACAGATGGAATTCTGTCAAGAAGGACTCTGTGAAGCATATGAAAGAGAATTCAAAGAAAGTATCACAAAGAAGCAAGGAAATGACAAGCATAACTGAACCTATTCAATTAATTCACATGGAGTTATTTGGTCCAGTGAATGTGTTGTCACTATCAAGGAAGAGATATGCTTTAGTGATAGTCGATCACTACTCAAAGTATACATGGGTGTTGTTCTTACAATCAAAAGATAAAGCACCACATATGATTGTTGATTACATAAAGAAGATTGAGTTGGAAGCGAAACTACCTGTCAGAAAGTTCAAATTAGACAATGGAACAAAATTCAAGAATGCATTTTTAATGAATTCTGCACAGAAAAAGGTATTCCGAGATAGTATTAAGCACCAAGAACTCCATATCAAAATGGAGTAGTAGAAAGAAAGAATCGTACCTTGGTTGAAGCAGTAAGGACTATGCTAAGTGAACCAAGACTTCCTACCTACTTCTTGGCTGAAGCAGTCAACATTGCATGTTACACTCAGAATCATACCCTGATTAATAAAGATCATGACAAGACTTCTTATAAGATTATGGCTGACAAAAAACCAACAATGAAATACTTTCATGTGTTTGGAGCTAAATGTTTTGTGCTTAAAGAAAGAAATGAGCATGCGGGCAAGTTTGATGCTAAAGCAGAAGAAAGCATATTTATTGGCTAGACACTGAAATCTAAAGCATACAGGGTTTATGTGATTACTGAGCAGAAGGTGATTGAAAGCCTTAATGTAACGTTCAATGACACCAAATTGGAAAGTCTGCAAAGAGAAAAGGATTATAAATCTCTAGAATTTGAGAATATTTCACATGATCCTTTATATGAAGACGAACTTGATATTGCTAGTGTTATACCTATTGTACGTGGAAATAATGATCCTGAATTAAGTGGTCGTGGTAGTGGTAATGCAGATCATACAGAAAGCTCTACAAGAACTATAACGACTCGTATATTTTATTATTTAAATGTGCAATTATTGAATAATTAAGTATTTAAAATATGTGTATGGGTTCTGTCAGTTAGATATTATTTTGTTATTAATTATGTGTGATTATTGGTGTTCGAGGATCATTTGTGTAACTAGTTGTGGTGTTGTGTTAATTTATTTTTATAGTTAAAGGTGATTTTATTTAAAATTTATTTCCATAAATATTTGGATTGTCTCTAAAATAATTTTTATCGCTTTACAATTTTATTTATTATTTTTAGGAGTTTATAAAATTTAGAAATCAATATTTCATCAATTATTTAGCCCGGTACGATTTTCTGATTGCATTTATTTGTAAAATCCGTACTTATTTGTAAAATCCTGCCCGAAAATTTATTCGTTAAATTATTATTTGCGGGTCAGGATTAATTTTCGGGAATACTGTATGGAAAATAAGTTTATTTGTCCTTATCTTTTCTCTCAATTCCATACCACAACAAACCATTTTCTCTCGGTCATTTGTTTTCATTCCTCACATCTCTCTCGATTAAAATCTCTCTGGAAGCTCTCTCTCCATCTCTGTATCTCTCTCGATCCTATCTCTCTCCCTCTTTCTTTTTCTCTCTCTATTTCCCCCATTTTTCCCTTTGCTTCCTGTTTTCCGGTACCGTCGCCGCCGCTCAGTCCGGTAAGGCGGGTGGTTCTGGTTGGTTTTCTGGGTTATGTATATATATAAACAGATGCATATACATGTGTATAGCTGTGTGTGTACTGCGTTGCCTTGCTGTGTTGCTATTTTTTTGCCTTACTGCCGTCCGCGATGAATTTTGATGAGCGGACGGTGGACTATGATGCTACTATCTGAGTCCTATGATTTAAAAATATAAAATACGAATTAAAAAGTAAGAAAATGCGAGTATTAATTGATAATTATTTCTAATTGGTAATTGAGAATTTTGGACTGATATTGATGGTTGAAATCGGTGGTTGGGAATTGGATTGTGATTGGTTGTAATTGACTTGTTTAACGTCGGGATGTTTGACGGGTTAGCCGATAATTAAAGGAGGTGATGCCCAATTTCTGGAAAATTAAATTTCGGAAATGCGAGGCCGTACACAGTAATTATCGGAACGTCGATTGATTATATATAAGTTGTTAGTCCCTAACAATACAACAAGAATTACATAAGGGGGTTTGAATGGAATTCTCAAAACTTTTTCTGAATTACAAAATGTCTATCTTAATATTATATTTAGGTGTTTGATTTGCTAGGTGCGGAATAAGAGTTAGTTAAATCAAAACACAAAGTAATAAAAACACAAGTCTTTAAAACTTTCTGGTGGATTTTTTTTATCGTAGGTAACCCGCAGCTGCTACCCTTCGGGTGCGCACTGGGTAAACCCTACGAACTCACGCAATAACCTGCAAACCACGTGAACCAAGGTAAACCGCATTTAACTGACAGGCTCTGACTCAGGAGGCATAATTATAAATTCTCCTCCCGTGGGATTCGAAACTGTGACCAAGAGGATAGTTATCCACCAGAGATATATATATATATATATATATATATATATTAAGAGAACCCTGTGAAGCTTGAATTGCTCACAGCTGCTTACAACAATAAGAACAACTAAACTTACAGAGAAATACTAAGGATACAGCTTATAATTATTTCTCTGAGAAAATGTGTTACCTAGTCTACTTTTTGTTCTAATTGCTACTCTTGATTTATATATCACCAAGATTACACAGTAATAAGACAAGATAATAAAAACAAAACATATCAAGTCTAATATTATGCTACTTCATTACTCTGTTCCAACATCTTTGAATATCTTCATAATAGCATGGAAATGGCAATGCTTCTTTGTTCTCATAAACCCAGTTGAATAGGCTTCCACATTCCTCTTGCATACACTCGACGTATGTGACTGTGTTGTCACTGTCAACTGATGTTTGAATTGATTATATGTCGGGTACATAATCATCCGTCGGGTTGCCTTGTTGATCATCCATCGGGTAGCTTTGTTGAACATCCGTTGGGGAGCTTTTTGGCACTTGCCTTCATTTCATTTATGCAGAATTACAAGACATCATCTATGTACAATTAATCAACCTATTCTTCATATCTAATTAAAGACAATATGACTTATATGCTACTACAGAATCTAAACAAAGGTGTTTGCAGAAATGTGCTACATGACTTATTACATAAGCTACTCACTTGATGGATAATAAATCATCATCCGTCGGGACTATATTGAGTCATTCGTCGGGACTATATTCCTTATCCATCGAGTCCTACATTTTTCACTAAGTTAAATATACTAAGGTGTTTTGTTAATAAAATCATCAAGTTCAATACATATTCACAACATAAGTACTTTATACGAAACCTGATTATGTGTTGTGATGAAATACTTTACTGAAACTGATAACCTTAATTTCGTAAAATGACAAATATACCTATTTTCTGAAAATGAACATCGAACCGACTTTCGAGAACGTGAACCCTAATTGATACGTGTATTATAATATTGAGTATGTTACGAGTCAGGTTTTATTAACGTACGGGTAAATTGTAGCGAGGATATGTCAAGCATAATCGAATGTCTAAATTAGGGTATTTCGACTCTGTAGGTTCTAGTCGGAAGGCCCAAGAGTTGGCGTTGGTCTAACGATAGCCTAGTGGACAGTCGACGAGCTCAGTAAGGTTCCAACCGAAGGACCTGAGTGTGGAAGTCGAATCCAGGGTAACCTAGTGGTTAGACGTTAAAGCCTGAGCGTCTGTGTCGGCTCAAGGTCAATCGATAATATTTGTAAAGCTCTGCAAGGCAAGTAACCCTGAACAAATCTTTTACAGTTCAGTAATATATGAATAATTGTTGATTTAAATTTATGTACTGGAACAGAATGATTTAAGTTACGTATCCCCTGGGTTTCAAATTGTTTTGTTAACTTGTGTTTTGGGGGAAAAGTATCTTCTGAAAATACCTATCTCTAAACTTTGAATAAAATGATAATGTTTTGGAAAGTGTGTTGTGATTGAATGGTTTTGAAAAGATATAGGTAAGTGATTTGGAAAACTGGATAAAAATGATCAGATAATTGGATGAGTGTGCGCAAGGGGCCCGTAACGGCCTGAAAGATAGCGTAAGAGGCGAAGTGGTTGTGCACCCTACTATAAGCACCAGCCCAGCGTGACAGGGACTTAGCTAGTCTCTGAGTTCCGGAACAAGTTTTCATAGGATGGCCAAGATAGAGTTATCCTATGGAGATAGCCTGATCAGCTGTCTCACCAGGGATCATCCAATATATTTATATATGAGCAAGTGATTTTATGGGTCCTGTGATGGGACAGATTTTATGGGTCCTGTGATGGGACAGGTTTTATGGGTCCTGTGATGGGACAGATTTTATGGGTCCTGTGAGGGGACGGAAGATTTGAAAATGAAAGTAGCATGCTAAAATTGAACTCTGGTATTTACACAGCACAATTAATGAAATGTTTTATAGAGCATGCTGGCTATTGATAATCCAGTTTTCATCAGTTTCATCGGTTTTCTCATGTTTACTTGTTTTATATACGAGTTATGAATTCTGTTCCTATAATTGTTTATCATAAACTATTTTTGATTATTATTCATATAGTGGTACTGCTGAACAATGATTGCTCACCCTTGTAAAATGTTTTATATATGTATTGCAGATACCTAGGAGATTCTTTCGTAGTAGTCGGGGCAGAGTTCCAGTTACTTCTATGTCAGGCTCCTCTGAGGTGGTTGTAACGGACCAGAATTGGTCCGTTGAGTTGCTATATTAAGATAGTATTGTCAAGGTAGTTGCAATGAATTAGTTTTGTGGTAAGTATAACCTAAATCATACTTAAACCTGGTAAATATCTTGGTAAGAGGGGTCGTAATTATGTTTTATCAGTGAAATAAATTTTATTATGCTGGTTGTTGTGTTGTGGATGACGTCAACTCCTGACACTGGGGTTGAGGCCGTCACGGTTGGTATCAGAGCTACAGTTTTGAGTCCCTGATTAAGGTTCAAAATAGAGTGAAAAGAGTGCAGAAAGGTTTATTTATTGATATGAGTCAGCAACTCAATCAAAAGAGCGAGTCTATGAGTTCAGTCAAGGGTTTCGGAGGTGTAACCCTTATGTCTTTTGAGGACTGGCTGGAACCGCCCTAGCTTTTAGTAAGTCTCCCTTGTATATAGGTATCAGTGGCAATGTCTGGTAGAGGTTTCTAGTTTCCTTCTCGAGGAAGCGAGTCTGACCGTGAAAGTTTAGATGGAATGGTAATAGTCAGCGACTGCCATGACAACCGAGTATCATAGTAAATGTGGATCTGTACTGTAATTTATACCTTGAACCTTTATATTTCTTTCCTCGGAGGTTCCATCGGTTGATTGGGGAAAACAATACATATGATTTGACTATTTGTCTGTGTGACAAAGGGTCTGGTGGGCCGCGACCGAATTATGTGTTGTGAACTGCATGGTACTAAGACAGGCCATCTTACGTACTTATATGGTTGCTCCCAGTCATATCCGCATCTTCTTGACTTTTCTTTTGCAATGGATTATCTCGATTTCGAAATTTCATTTGGCATTTTATGGCAATGAATTTCCTTCGGTAACCTCTGTGGTCAGATCATCCTAGTTATGGAAAGTCAACGAAGAGTTGACCGTTAGGAGAAGGTTTTCGTCTTAGAAAAGTTAATTCAGTGGTGGACGAGTCAATGGCAAATAATAAGAAACCGCCTTTAGAAGAATGGTTGGTTGAAATAGGACTAGTATGTCCAACAGTATTCGGAGTTCCTTAAGTTTGACCTGGTTTGCGAGGCTGCTTTTTGGTAGTTGTGGCTGATATAGCCAACCCTGTTTTGTTAGGTTGGTTAGTGATACATATGGTTATTAGTATGTTGTGTGTCACAGTATTGTAAATCGTGGAGTTGAGTGTTGGCAGATGGTTAGTGTGTTTGTTGGTGGTTTGGTTGATGGTGATAGATTGATATGGTTGTTGGTTGATTATTGGTGTCGGCTTGAGTCCGACTGGTAGTCAATACTACAGAGGAAATGCTGCCCAAAATTTTGAAAAAAATACCCTACTTTTAAGGATACAACGTATACTTTTGTCTGTTAGTGGTGTTTCGGTTGATACTCCAATTGGTCAGTTAGATAGAAGTTGGTTCCAATTAGGTTAAGTTCAATTCTGATGTGATTTTCAGATCCGAAAACAAAGAATGTTTAATGTTTCAAATGTGGTCATAAGGGTCATTATGTGTCGGAATGCAACCCAGAAAATCCAGGAGTTACTCGTTACAATTGTGGGAAGGTTGGGCATATTTCAAGGAGTTGTGGAACAGTTACTCAAGGTACTACATCCCAAGGGCCAACATCCAGCACAACTAGAGGCAGAACTTTTAGAGTGACCCAGAGATCGAACGCCTAGGACTCGGGCGTAGTTGCAGGTGCCTTTTTCTCTCAACTCCATACCTGTTAAAGTTTTTTTTAATTCAGAAGCGTCTGATCCTTTATACCAAATAAATATGTGAGTAAAATGAATTTGATATTGGAAGACTTAGTCGAGCCTTTAATCACAAAAGTGGTCAATTAAGATGGACTTTCAGTGAGTCATTTATGTCGTAACTGTCAACTAAACTCCATGAGTATTTTTTTCAGCAAAGCTGACATCCTTTGAGTTAGATCAGTTCAATGTGATATTAATAATGGATTGGATAACGGATTGGTTGTCCTGTCATAAGGCAAAAGTTGATTTTCAGAAGAAGCGAATTGTAAAGTGTACGTAAGCCAAAAGTAAGGTAAGTTTCTAGGGGCAAAATCAAGATAAGGGGTTCTTCCAAGCATGCGAGAAAAGGAGTAATAGGCTAAGAATATAAGGTAGATCCACCACATGTAGAGATACGAAGAAGAAAGTATTTAAGCTGGAAGGAGTTCGAGTATTGCATGAATGCCCTAGAGTTTCTCTAGTGGCCATTGGGAATGAAGTAATTACAGAAATTATCGGAAGGGAGGCGATCATACCAGATATATCTCCGTGGGGCGCACCAGTGATGCTATGGGAGAAGAGGGATGAAATTATGAGATTATGTACTGATTGTCGGAAGTTTAACAAAATGACGAATAAGAATGAGTAACCCCTATATAAAACTGATTACTTTTGTGACCTTATTTAAGGAGCATATTATTCCTCGAGGGTTGACTTAAGATCCAGCCTGAGGACGTATCGAAGACTGCGGTTAAAACAAAATATGGGCATTGCAATTTTTGGTAATTAACAAATGTATCAGTCAGGGAATATGGTGTATAAGGAGTGCTTGAATAAGCATGATTGTATTTATTGATAACATCCTCAGCTATTGAAAGACCAAGGATGTCCTTGTGGAACGACCAAGGATTTCCATACGAAGATTAGAAGGGAAGCAACTATATGTTAAGTTTTCAAGTATGAATTTTGGATGAGAGTAACAAATGATTCTGATTATTCCATTAATGACCATTTAAGCAAAGCCCTATGTGAACATAAGTGTAAGTTCCCCTATATTGAGAGAAAGTGGGAGTAGAAATGTTATTAGGTCCTGAGTCGGTTCAGTGCACCAAGGACGTAGTGGTGTTGATTCAGAAAGGAGTTGAAACAGCTCGGGATGGACAAAGAAAGAAGACGTATTTACATCGAAAGAGTATAGGTATAGAAGTAGGATTTCTGGTATTGATAAAATCTTCACCTTGGAAGAGATTGGTTGAGTTCGATTAGAAGGGGCGAGTCGAGTCCTAAATATAGTGAACCGTTTGAGGTATCGGGGAAGATAGATAAAGTTGCTCATGAGTTAGTATTGCCCCTGCATTTACAGCAAATTTATGGAGTATTCCGCATATCAATATTAAAGCGATATGTTTCTGATTTAAATCAAGTCGTTGACTAGGAGCCAATGGGCTCTCATCCAAACTTGTTCTACGTGGAAGGATTTATCCAAAACCTAGATCGTTATGAGCAAGTCCTTAGGAATGAGTTTATATCTATAGTGAGTATGCTTTGATTGAATCCTCGAGTAGAATAGTCTACCTGGAAGTTAAAGTCAGATATGTTTGACAAATATCCTCACTTGTTTAATTAAGTCAGATTCTGAGGACGGAATCTTTTTAAGGGAGGAAGGATATAACAACTCGTATATTTTATTATTTAAATGTGTAATTATTGAATAATTAAATATTTAAAATATGTGTATGGGTTCTGTCAGTTGGAAATTATTTTGTTATTAATTACGTGTGATTATTGGTGTTCAAGGATCATTTGTGTAACTAGTTGTGGCGCTGTGTTAATTTGTTTTTATAGTTAAAGGTGATTTTATTCAAAATTTATTTCCATAAATATTTGGATTGTCTCTAAAATAATTTTTATCGCTTTACAATTTTATTTATTATTTTTAGGAGTTTATAAAATTTAGATATCAATATTTCATCAATTATTTAGCCCGGTACGATTTTATGATTGCATTTATTTGTAAAAGCCGTACTTAATTCCAGAATTCTTCAAAAATTATGAAATCCATATTTATCTAAGTTTGGAATATTCTGAGGGTTTTAAAATTATTTTGAAAATTTTTGGGATTAATTCCACACCGTATGATTGTTCGTTAAATCGTTAAAGACAGGTTTATTGCTCGAGTAATAAATGCCTTAAAAATTTCAAAATATTTATTTTTATTAGTTTTAAATTCTTGTGGGAATTTTAAAAACTATTCTCGTAATTTTAGATTATTCCTGCCCGAAAATTTATTCGTTAAATTATTATTTGCGGGTCAGGATTAATTTTCGGGAATACTGTATGGAAAATAAGTTTATTTGTCCTTATCTTTTTCTCTCAATTCCATACCACAACAAACCCTTTTCTCTCGGTCATTTTCTTTCGTTTCTCATATCTCTCTCGATTAAACTCACTCTGAAAGCTCTCTCACCATCTCTGTATCTCTCTTGATCCTATCTCTCTCTCCCTCATTCTTTTTCTCTCTCTATTTCCCCCGTTTTTCCCTTTGCTTCCTGTTTTCCGGTACCGTCGCCGCCGCTCAGTCCGGTAAGGTGGGTGCTTCTGGTTGGTTTTCTGAGTTATGTATATATATATAAACAGATGCATATACGTGTGTATAGCTGTGTGTGTACTACATTGCCTTGCTGTGTTGCTATTTTTTTGTTACTTTCCGGCCGCCGCAGTTTGTTTTTCCGGCATGGTGGCCGGCGTGCATGTGATGCACGCGCCCATGTTCCTATTGCGTGTATATATGTGTTGTATGCGTGTATATGTTATTGGTTCTGAAATTTGTTTGGTAATTCGAATATTTCCTTGTTCTGAGAATTCGAGATATTGATTTAAATTATATGAATATCTCGGTTGAATATTGTGATAAATGTAGAATTAATAATTTTTAATTATTTGGAATGATATCGGTGAAAATTCATGATTGGAAACCCAACTCGGGTACCTCCGGATTTTTACTGCCGTCCGTGATGAATTTTGATGACCGGACGGTGGACTATGATGCTACTATCTGAGTCCTATGATTTAAAAATATAAAATACGAATTAAAATGTAAGAAAATGCGAGTATTAATTGATAATTATTTCTAATTGGTAATTGAGAATTTTGGACTGATATTGATGCTTGAAATCGGTGGTTGGGAATTGGATTGTGATTGGTTTTAATTGACTTGTTTGACGTCGGGATGTTTGACGGGTTAGCCGATAATTAAAGGAGGTGATGCCCAATTTCCGGAAAATTAAATTTCGGAAATGCGAGGCCGTACACGGTAATTATCGGAACGTCGATTGATTATATATAAGTTGTTAGTCCCTAACAATGCAACACGAATTACAGAAGGGGGGTTGAATGGAATTCTTGAAACTTTTTCTGAATTACAAAATGTTCTATCTTAATAATATATTTAGGTGTTTGATTTGCTAGGTGCGGAATAAGAGTTAGTTAAATCAAAACACAAAGTAATAAAAACACAAGTCTTTAAAACTTTTCGGTGGATTTGAATGTATCCACAAGAGATATATATATATATTAAGATAACCCTGTGAAGCTTGAATAGCTCACAGCTGCTTACAAGAATAAGAACAACTAAACTTATAGAGAAATGCTATGAATACAGCTTACAATTATTTCTCTGAGAAAATGTGTTACTTAGTCTACTTTTTGTTCTAATTGCTACTCTTGGTTTATATATCACCAAGATTACACAGTAATAAGACAAGATAATAAAAACAAAACTTATCAAGTTTTATATTATGCTACTTCATTACTCTGTTCCAACATCTTTGAATATCTTCATAATAGCATGGAAATGGCAATGCTTCTTTGTTCTCATAAACCCAGTTGAATAGGCTTCCACATTCTTCTTGCATACACTCGACGCATGTGACTGTGTTGTCACTGTCAACTGATGTTTGAATTGATTATCCGTCGGGTACATAATCATCCGTCGGGTTGCCTTGTTGATCATCCATCGGGCAGCTTTGTTGAACATCCGTTGGGTAGCTATTTGGCACTTGACTTCATTTCATTTATGCGGAATTACAAGACATCATATATGTACAATTAATCAACCTATTCTGCATATCTAATTAAAGATAATATGACTTATATGCTACTACATAATCTAAACAAAGGTGTTTGCAGAAATGTGCTACATGACTTATTACATAAGCTACTCACTCGATGGATAATAAATCATCATCCGTCGGGACTATATTGAGTCATCCATCGGGACTATATTCCTTATCCGTTGAGTGCTACATTTTTCACTAAGTTAAATCTACTAAGGTGTTTTGTTAATGAAATCATCAAGTTCACAACATATTCACAACATAAGTACTTTATACGAAACTTGATTATGTGTTGTGATGAAATACTTTACTGAAACCGATAACCTTAATTTTGTAAAATGACAAATATACCTATTTTCTGAAAATGAACATCGAACCGACTTTTGAGAACATGAACTCTAATTGATACGTGTATTATAATATTGAGTATGTTACGAGTCAGGTTTTGTTAACGTACGGGTAAATTGTAGCGAGGATATGTCAAGCATAATTGAATGTCTAAATTAGGGTATTTCGACTCTGTAGGTTCTAGTCGGAAGGCCCAAAAGTTGGCGTTGGTCTAACGATAGCCTAGTGGATAGTCGACGAGCTCAGTAAGGTTCCAACCGAAGGACCTGAGTGTGGAAGTTGAATACAGGGTAATCTAATGGTTAGATTTAAAGCCTGAGCGTCTGTGTCGGCTCAAGGTCAATCGATAATATTTGTAAAGCTCTGCAAGGCAAGTACCCCTGAACAAATCTTTTACAGTTCAGTAATATATGAATAATTGTTGATTTAAATTTACGTACTAGAACAGAATGATTTAAGTTACGTATCCCCTGGGTTTCAAATTGTTTTGTTAACTTGTGTTTTGGGGGAAAAGTATCTTCTGAAAATACCTATCTCTAAACTTTGAATAAAATGATAATGTTTTGGAAAGTATGTTGTGACTGAATGGTTTTGAAAAGATATAGGTAAGTGATTTAGAAAACTGGATAAAAATGATCAGATAATTGGATGAGTGTGCGTAAGGGGCCCGTAACGGCCTGGAAGATAGCGTAAGAGGCGAAGTGGTTGCGCACCCTACTATAACCACCAGCCCAGCGTGACAGGGACCTAGCTAGTCTCTGAGTTCCGGAACAAGTTTTCATAGGATGGCCAAGATAGAGTTATCCTATGGAGATAGCCTGATCAGCTGTCTCACCAGGGATCATCCAATATATTTATGTCTGAGCAAGTGATTTTATGGGTCTTATGATGGGACAGATTTTCTGGGTCCTGTGATGGGACAGGTTTTATGGGTCCTGTGATGGGACATATTTTATGGGTCCTGTGAAGGGACGAAAGATTTGAAAATGAAAGTATCATGCTAAAATTGAACTCTGGTATTTACACAGCACAATTAATGAAATGTTTTATAGAGAATGCTAGCTATTGATCCAGTTTTCATCAGTTTCATCGGTTTTCTCATGTTTACTTGTTTTATAAACGAGTTATGAATTCTGTTCCTATAACTGTTTATCATAAACTATTTTTGATTATTATTCATATAGTGGTACTGCTGAGCAATTGATTGCTCACCCTTGGAAAATGTTTTATATATGTATTGCAGATACCTAGGAGATTCTTTCATAGTAGTCGGGGCAGAGTTCCAGTTACTTCTGTGTCAGGCTCCTCTGAGGTGGTTGTGACAGACCAGAAATGGTCCGTTGAGTTGCTATATTAAGATAGTATTGTCGAGGTAGTTGTAATGAATTAGTTTTGTGGTAAGTATAACCTAAATCATACTTAAACCTGGTAAAGATCTTGGTAAGAGGGGTCGTAATTATGTTTTATCAGTGAAATAAATTTTATTATGCTGGTTGTTGTGTTGAGGATGACGTCAACTCCTGACCTCGGGGTTGAGGCCGTCACAGGAACCATTATTCACATATCAGAATTATCAAGTCATGGTGGTAGCAACTCAAGGGGAGCAGGAATATGATCTATAGTTCACACTCAACATAATATTGAACAAGGGGAAACATCAAGATCTTATCTGCCTAGACAAAGGGTATGGAACAAAGATCATCCATTTGAATTGATCATTGGTAATCCTGACACAGGAGTGAAAACTAGACGTGCCACACAGAATGAATGTCACTTTTTAGAGTTTCTCTCCGAATTGGAACCTAATAAAGTGGATGAGGCACTTGAGGATTCAAATTGGGTTATTGCTATGCAAGAAAAACTCAATCAGTTTGAAAGGAAGATGGTATGGAAGCTGGTAGCCCGACCAAAAGACAAGTCACTAATTGGAACCAAGTGGATATTCAGAAACAAATTAGATGAAGATGGCATTGTGACAAGAAACAAGGCCAGACTGGTAACTAAAGGTTACTCTCAAGAAGAGGGAATAGATTATGATGAAACCTATGCTCCAATAACTAGGCTTGAGGCAATCATGATGTTTTTGGCATTCGCGGCATATTCAGATTTTAAAGTTTATCAAATGGATGTGAATAGTGCATACCTGAATGGGGAGTTGGAAGAAGAAGTGTATGTAGAACAACCTCTAGGCTTTGGAGATCCAAATCTGGTTGACTTTATATACTTTCTATTCAAATCTCTATATGGTCTCAAGCAAGCACCAAGGACATGGTATGACACACTCTCAGAATTTCTACTTGGAAATGGCTTTACTGGAGGTGTTATAGATAAAACTTTGTTTCATAAAATACAAAAAACTGATATGATATTAGTGCAAGTATATGTTGATGACATTATAATTTGGTTCTACTAATGATGATCATTGCAAGAGATTTTCTAAGATAATGCAGAGTAAGTATGAAATGAGCATGATGGGAGAGTTGAACTACTTTCTTAGGTTACAAGTGATTCAAATGAAAGATGGTTTATTTATTTATCAATCCAAGTACATCAGAGAACTTCTCAAGAAGTACAAACTGGAAAATTCAACTCCAGCAAAGACTCCTATGCCAATAGCATATAGACTTGATCAGGTTAAAAGCAGTAAGAAGGTAGACATCACAAGCTATAGAGGTATAATTGGCTCATTATTATACCTTACAACAAGTAGGCCATATATTATGTTTGCAACATGCTTGTGTGCTAGATTTCAAGCCGACCCTAATGAGTCTCATCTTATAGTTGCTAAACGGATTTTTAGGTATCTTAAGGGAACTCCAATTCTTGGTATTTGGTACCCTAAACTTACATGTTTTGACCTTGTGGGTATACAGATTCAGATTTTGCAGGTTGTAAAATTGATTAGAAAAGTACCTTAGGAAGCTATCAGTTTCTTGGAAGAAGGTTGGTATCCTGGCATAGCAAGAAGCAGTACTCGGTATCCACATCAACTGTTGAAGCTGAATACATAGCTGCTGGAGGCTGTTATGCTCAAATCTTGTGGATGAGCAACCAACTTCGAGATTATGGTCTGTTGATGTCAAAGATTCCAAAATTCTGTGACAACACTAGTGTCATAGCAATTCCAACAACCCAGTTCAGCACTAAAAAACAATGCACATTGATATCAGGTATCACTTTATTAGAGAACATGTCACAAATGGCACTGTGAAATTATATTTCGTACCCGCAGAGGATCAAATTGCAGATATCTTCACAAAACCACTTGATGAAAATATTTTCTCTAAGCTGGTTAGTGAACTTGAGATGTTAAATATTTCTAATTGAGTAAATTAGAAATCAGTACTTACATTTTGCTTCAAATAAATTCACATGTTAATTAATGTCAATATTTTTAAGACATGTGAATTTATTTATCATTATTTATTTCTCGTAATTCAAATATTTGTGTGCTTGTATCTAGTTGATAAATTTTTAAGCACATTTAAATTGTCAAAACTATTTGAAAATAATGTAATCATTATTGATTAAATTATGAGTAAAATAATTGCAGCATAGTTTTGATACAGAAAGTTATAATATTATTAATTTAATGATAATTGTTGTAATTCTGTAAGCAAAGTTGTGAATTATTGATTTTGGTGGACTTTAAATAATTTAATATTTAAAGGGTTTACTAAAATTAAAATGAAACAAGCAACATAAATTTATCTCAACAAATGTATGATATTATCCAAATAATGGTAATTATTATATACTTGTGAATAAAATTATAAATATCAATTTTAGTGAATTTTAAATAAATTAATATTTAACAGAATTCACTAAATTGGTAGTGAAAGAGCATAAATATTGTTAATAATTTGTTAATCTCTATCGATTAATGATATAAGTATAAATAAATTATAAAAACATAATGTGGTGCAACAACTTTAAAAAAATTTTAAGTACCAGATTGGGCACAGTAGTCGCAACTTGGATATTTGTTTAAATACCTAAGTTGCGTCAAAAGTCTTCCCTATAGTCGTAAATAAAGGGCACTTAGATTTATCTAAGTACTAACCCTGTAGGCGCAACTATAGGTATTAGAAAATTTTACAGGTCACAACTCCTTTGTACTCGCAAGTGAGGTAACCAAAATTTTTCTAAGTTTTTAACCTTTGTAGGCGCAACTTAGTTTTTATACTAAGTCAAGTGTCGCAAGTGGAGGAGTTCTCATGTAGTCGCAACTGGGATCATCCTTTAAGGGATTTCCCCTGTAGTCGCAACTCAGGACTTAGGATATTTTTTCTATTTGTGTAATATATTTATTCATTCACTCATACTTAGTGTTAGGTCACACACACACTGTAGAGGGGGTGAATACAGTGTAAAGTACAATCAAATCGAACTTTAATAACTCAAGTAAAAGAAAACAAACTTTATTGAAACAATAAACTCTGTTACAGTATGGAACTGTTACCTCTCGGTGATGAACAAATATCACAAGAGCTGCTAGGGTTACAATGAATAATCTTCTCGAATATGATAACACTTATAGTGTAAACCCTATGTATGTGTTTATATACTACACAGTTACAAGATAATCACTAATTGATATGGAATATAATTCTGCTTCCTAAAATATATCAATCAGATATCTTTTCTTCCAAGTATTCTATTCTTTATAGAATTCCTTCTTCATGCATATCTCTTCTTATGTTTGTCTCGATCTTCTTTCCTTTAATCAGCTGCTGTCCTTATCTGAACGTCCTTCAATTTCTTCTTCATGCATATCTCTTCTTATGTTTGTCTCGATCTTCTTTCCTTTAATCAGCTGTTGTCCTTATCTGAATGTCCTTTAGTACTTAAGTTCTGATATCCATCTTCTGATGATTATCTCCTGATAATTATAAGTACTGATATCCTTAAGTCCTGACTTCCAGTAAGCACTGATTTATTTTGTTTAAGTAAGATCTAAAAACTAAACATAAATCATATTAGCCATGACATTATCAAATATATCTAACAATCTCCCCCAACTTGTAAATTAGCATAATATACAAGTTTAACAGATATTTGATGATGTCAAAAACATTAAGTACAAATGCATGAGAATTAGACTAGATAACTACAACTTACAGTCCTTAAAGCTTTACCAATCTTTAACTTCTGATAACAACTTCAGTCTGTACAAATATCAGAATCTAAGAAGTTGTAGATCTTGACTTGGCTTCATCTTCTGATCTCTCTGATGTCAAGAGTTGTTCTGAGATAGTTCTTCAACAAACATTTCTCAGCATATCTAAGTTCATCAATCATCCTCCTTTTAGCATCTTTAAGCTCTGCAGTATCTTCACCAATTTGAAAGATTGCAGCCCTGAGATCATTAATCTTAGCTTTTCTTATATCCTGATCCAGTCTGATCAAATATGCTTTATCAGACTCAAGATTGAATTCCACAGCCCTGTAACCCAGAAAGGTAGTTAAAATCTTAGCAGTGTTGGGCTTAATTTCAACTATATCACCCTTGTGATCTCTGTACTTTGAAAGATATGTGCTATCAGACTTAATAGAATAAAGCCTTTTCTGTCTCTGAATCTGATCCTTCAAATAGTTTGCAGCACTTTCTGTTAATCTGTCATTCACTTGAAGTAAGAATAGTACATGCTCCAGTTCTTCAAAATACTTCAATGGAATGGCATTTTGCCTTATATGATAAACCCTACCATCTGTCATGAAGTACAACAAGATGTGTTCTTTCAAGTAGGTATGGTAAACCATTTGTACAGATTCCAATTGATTCAATCTCTCAGGAGTTGCTCCAATACCTGGTTCACTCAAGGAAGTTGGATCATTGGTAGTGTTCTGTATTCTTCCCAATCCAGTTTTATCTCTTGCTTCCTTTCCAGTAACTACTCTTGCTTCAAAACCACTTACAGCAGTCTTCAAAGGTTGAGTTTGTTTTGCTTTAGTGAATCCTGGTAGGAGTGTCTTTGATTTATCTTCTGATATCAAGTTAACTTGAGCTATGTCAGAGGTTACTTGCTTCTTCGGAATATCAGAACTTACTATCTCTTGATTCTGAACAACTTGAGCCATGTCAGAGGTTGTCTTAAAAACTTTTCTTGAAGTCAGAGCAAGATCATCCTTTTCATCAGTGATTTCTTCATTCTCACGAGGCACATAAACCTTGATAGGTTCACCAAATTTTTCTTTACCCTTGGATCTTGGATCTATCTGTGGTTGTGATTTAGCCAATTTTGCTTCAGTATTTGTCCTTTCTTTTATCACAATGCCTTTGAGTTTTGGAAGTGTCTTTTTACCAGAAGCTTCAGATTTAGATGTGACTTTTTCTGATTTAAGTTTGGCTTCTTCTTCCATTAAACTCTCCAAGTCCATTCTTGGATTTTCCTGAAGAAATAACTGTCTTGACATTTCTTCATCAAGATCTAAAAGTTCATCAGAACTTATCCTTTTACCAATAGCAGAACTAATTCTTTTTCCAGTATCAGAACTTGTCCTGTGACTTGTGATTTCAGCTGTTCTTGATGAGAAACCTCTACCTTGACTATGACCTCTACCCATTCCAGGGTTTCCATGATCATCCTTTTCATCATCCTTCCCCTTCAGTGTCTTATCAGTTTTACATTTGGACTTAATTACTTTCTCCCCCTTTTTGGCATCAGTAGGTAAGAGAAGAGAGACAAGCAATTCCATTGAGGCTTGGATTTCATTAAGTTGAGATTGCTGAGAAGCTTGATTTTTCAGAATATCATCAATTTGAGCTTGTTGTTTCTCTTGAGTCTTCTCAATATAAGCAACTCTGTCAAAGGTTGGTTGGAAGAATTTTTTCTTGTCAATCTTTTGAACTTGTTCTTGCTTAATGAATTCTTCCTGAATCTTATGTAACTCTGCATGAGTAGTTGAATGAAGACCTTGCAGATGTTTAGTACTCAATGCAGTGACTCAAAGCTGTGTTTTAAAATCTTCAGTAATTAACATCTCATCATATTTAGTCAAGTGCTCAACAAGATGCTGTGCAGATGGAGCACAGGTAACTGAGTTCCCTTGGTCCACTCCTGTCCTGCAGGAGTTTCACTCCAAGGCACTGGTGCTTCTCTTGTAACAAACTTCTTAACAAGTTCAGATTTAAGAACAGTTTGTTGAGGAGCATGTCCAGAAGGACCTGCTTCATCAGCATCTTCATTTGGAGCAGCATCACCAGTATCTCCAGCATTTGCAGCATCAGAACTTACAGAATCAGTATCTTCTGATAAAACAACAGTATGAGTAGCAATGGAGGCTTTAGGATCATCCTCTAATTGCTGATCTGGTTCCAAGTTCTGATCAACAACCATATCCTGATGCTCACCTATATTCTGATCATCAGCATCTATATGCAAAGAAGGTGTTGTAGATAATTCTGGAGTTTGAGTAGCATCAGTAACAGGTGTTGTTGATGGATTAGCTGCTGTTGGAGCTTCTAAGTAAAGTACTTCAAGCACAACCAAGTTCTGGATATCAATATCAGCACTTGTGCCTGAATTAATAGGAGATACAGTCTTAGGAGATACAGAAGGTGTGTTGGCCTTTTCAGTAAAAGCTTCCTTAGTTGAAGTTAATGGAGAAGTAGGGGCCTTAGCAGAAACTGGTTCTTGTGAGATCAGAGATTCCTGATCTCCTTCCTTAGTTGATGCTTCCTCATCATCTGAAACTGGCCTTTTTGCCCTCTGTTTCTTGTATCTCTTTGAAGATATGGATTCCTTGGGAGTTTCATCAACAGCCATTCTTCTAAGCCTTTTGAGAAGCCTAGATCCCCCAATTGCAGAATCCTTCTGAGATGGAACTTTCGCAGCTTCTTTATTAACAGGTTTTGAAGTAGAAACATGTTCCTCACTATCAGATACATCTCTCAAAACAATCCTCCTTCTCTTCTAAGGTGTTTGAGAAATAGTCTTTGTCCTCTTAGCCTTGGAAGATGAAGGCTTCACAGTAGGTGCTGAGGATGAAGGTTGAACTGTCTGTGAAGTGGAGAGATATGATTTGAGATATTATCTGAGGGTAGGTTGAGTAGTATGAGTGGTTTGTTCTAATGGTTGCTATGGTGTTTGGGAGGTGGTGGTTGGTTGGACATCAGGATAAACAGATCTGTAGATATCAGGATCAGCATTTACTAAGATCTGTTTTACAGATTGAGGAATCTGTAAGGGTCTAACCACCCTTTTCTTAAGATCAGCATTTACTAGGTCAATAAAAGCTCGTTTTGCAATTTTGAATGGTGAAATTAAGGTACTGGCTAATTGAGGGGGATTAGTACAATAAAATTTATATATAAGCTGACAAAATCTAGCAAAATAAACTACATTTCTATCTTCTATCATCCTATCCCCTATGAAACCTATCACAGTATTTGCAAAATTGAAATGAGTTTGGTTAATGATTGCATACCCGATGTGCTGACTCATTATAGGGTGTTGTGCATATGTTGTGTACTTGATGATTTCATAAACAAAACATCTAAGTAGATTTTACTTAGTGAAATTATGTAGCACTCGACGGATAAGAATTATAGTCCCGACGGATAACTCATTATAGTCCCGACGGATGATTAACTTATTATCCATCGAGTGAGTAGCTTATGTAATAATAAGTTTATAGCACAGTTATGTATGCACCTTTGTATAGAATCTGTAGTAGCATATAATTCATGTTGACTTTAACTAGATATGCAGAATAGGTTGATTAATTGTACATAATTGATGTCTTGTAATTTTGCATAAGTGATATAAAGTCAAGTGCCAAAATAGCTACCGACGGATGATTAACAAAGCCATCGACGGATGATCAAATGACTATCAATGGATGTTTAATATAGTAGTCGACGGATGATCGATTAAATCATCAACGGATGTTCTGAAAGTCGACGGATGATCATATGAAGAATTCAAACAGCAGTTGAACAGTGAAAGCTGACACACAGCCGTCGAGATGTATACAAACACACTGTGGAAGCCCATTAACTGGGTAATAGAGGACGAAAAGTAGCAAAGCTGAAGCATGTTAGATTTTATATTTGTTCAGTCTTTTTGACTTTGTAATCTTGGTATTATATAAACCAAGAGAGTAGCAAATAAAAAAATAACTGAGATAGCTGAAAAACACAAAAATAGAGAAATCTTTGTAAGCAGAATCTTTAGCATTTCCTGTATTCTCAGTAGTTCCATTTGTAAGCAGCTGTAAGCATTTCTGCACACAGAGTCCTCTCGATATATTATATATATCTCTGGTGGAATTGTTTAAATCCACCAGAAAGTTTTTAAAGACTCTTGTTTTTAATTACTTATGTTTTGATTCAATTAAGTTTACATTCCGCATTGTGCTAATCAAAATAAATATATCTATAATCGAGTTGAACATTTTTATTTCAAGAAAAAGGTTCAAGAATTCCATTCAACCCCCCTTCTGTAATTCTTGCTACATTGTTAAGGGACTAACAATTGGTATCAGAGCAAGCTCTTAATCTACACAGAGTTTAAAGATCAAAACAATTCAGCAAGATGAACAAGAAAGATGTTGGAGTCAAGATTCCTTTTCTTGATAAAGATAATTACCATCATTGGAGGCCTATGTGGACTGCATAGAAAGAGGCCCTCATGTTCCAATGAGAGCTGCAACAGGAAACGAGCCATCTGTTCCAAAGCCAAGGCATGAATGGTCTGATCCTGACATTGAACAAGTCAGGAAAGATAAAAAGGCCATGAACATTCTGTTCAATGGTGTTGATGCAGATATGTTTGATAACATAATCAACTGCAAAACTGCCAAGGAAGTTTGGGACATAATACAGATAATTTGTGATGGCACTGAGCAAGTAAGAGAAAATAAAATGCAGCTCCTGATTCAGCAATATGAGCACTTTCACAATGAAGAAAGTGAGTCACTCACGGACATTTTTAGTAGATTCCAAAAACTACTAAATGCTCTTAAGTTGCATGGAAGAGTCTATCAGACTAAAGACTCCAATCAGAAATTTCTCAGATCTCTTCCAAAGGAATGGAAACCAATAACAGTCTCATTGAGAAACTCACAAGATTATAAGGAGTTTACTTTGGAGAGACTGTATGGCATTCTTAAGACCTATGAGCTTGAGATAGAGCAGGATGAAAGAATGGAGAGAGGAAAGAAGAAAGGAGGATCCATTGCACTAGTTGCTGATCTGGAAAAGGAGAAGGAAGTGAAGATGGAAGCTGTAGAATCAACTTCAAAGGTCTGTGAGAATAAGGGTTAGGGGCTAGCTGCAGAAAGTGAATATTCATTGAGCCAAGATGACATGGAGGACATTGATGAGCACCTAGCATTTCTTTCAAGAAGATTTGCCAAGCTCAAGTTCAAGAAGAACTTTGGAGCAGCCAAGCCAAATAGAAACATGGTGGATAAATCAAAATTCAAATGTTTCAAATGTGGCTTGGCAGGGCATTTTGCAAATGAGTGTAGAAAGTCAGATTCCAGTAAGAAAAGATTTGAGTCTGTGGATTATAAGCAAAAATACTTTGATCTACTCAAACAAAAGGAAAGGGCTTTTATTACACAAGAGAATGACTGGGCAGTTGATGGTTTGGATGAAGATGAAGATGTCAACTATGTCAATCTAGCCCTAGTGGCCAAGTCTGATGAAACAGAGACAAGTTCCTCAAGCAATCAGGTAATCACTACAAACCTTGTACATTTATCTAAAGCTGAGTGTAATGATGCAATAAATGACATGTCTACAAAACTGTATCATTTGCGTGTTACACTTAAGTCTCTCACTAAAGAAAATGCTAAAATCAAAGAAAATAACTTGTTTTTAAGTGAGAGGAATAACGTGCTTGAGTCTCAGTTTGTCGAGTTTGAGAAACTAAAAATTCAGTGTAAGATTTCCAAGGAGGAATTAACTGAGTCCTTGAAAAAGGAAGAAATTTTGAAGAAGTAGCTCGAGCGTGAACAAGAGGTGATTAAAGCATGGAAAACATCCAGGGATGTTCATGCTCAAATCACCAAAGTTCAAGGAATTGAGTCTTTTTGTGATGAAGCCTGGAAAAAGAATAAAGAGAAACTAGAACCTATTTTGGTAGATGGGTTGCTGACAGATGTAGACTCGACGGATGATGAGGACTATCCGTCGGATAACAAAAAGTGTTATCCGTCGAATGATAAAAATCCTCATCCGTCGGCTGTAAGCAAACCCATTAGCAAAGCCAAATTAATCAAGCTAAATGAAAAGTATGGGTCTGTTTCCAAGAACTTTGTTTCAGGAGAGTCAAGTCAAGCTAAGAAAGGGAAAAAGGCTAATATTGGTCATATGACTGTCAAACAGTTAAGTTACAGACTTGAGAAAATATAGGTAAAGACAGAGACTAAAAAGAAAAACAATAGGAATGGTAAAGTAGGGATTAATAAATACAATAACTACATACCTGATAAATATGCTCCTAGAAAAATCTGTGTCAAGTGTGGTAGTGTAAATCATTTGTCTGTTAATTGCAAATCTGCCATGCCTACTCCCATGTCTGTTCAGCCTCAATTTCTTAACATGAATGCCATGCCTCCCATGCCTGTTAATGCTATGCCTACACAGAATATAAATGCACAGTTTGCTAATATGCCATTTGCACCTAATCCATATTATGCTGCATACTATATGCCTCAAATGCCATTTAGCATGCCTTACTGGAATAACATGTTTGCACCAAGCATGCTATTTCCTGTTAGACATAACATGTATGATAATCCTGCTGCATTTAGGAGTTTCAAAGGTACAACCCAATTGACTAAGGAAGAATCTGAAATTCCTAAGTCAAATGAGATAAAACCTAAGAAACAGAAGAAGAAAGCTAACAAGGCAGGACCCAAGGAAACTTGGGTATCAAAATCAACTTGATTTCATTTTGATGTGTGCAGGGAAACAGAAGGAATCTTTGGTACTTGGATAGTGGTTGTTCAAGACACATGACTGGTGATTCTACCCTGCTCACAGAGTTTAAGGAGAGAGCTGGCCCAAGTATTACTTTTGGAGATGACAACAAAGGTTATACTGTGGGATATGGCTTGATTTCAAAGGACAATGTCATCACTGAAGAGGTTGCCTTAGTGGATGGTCTCAAACACAATCTGTTGAGTATCAGCTAGCTTTGTGACAAAGGCAACTCAGTAACCTTCAATAAAGAAGCATGTGTTGTTACTAATAATCAAAACAACAAAGTGGTTCTCACTGGTGTGAGAAGAGGAAATGTGTACCTAGCTGACTTCAACTCAACTAAAGCAGAATCTGTAACTTGTCTTCTCAGTAAAGCAAGTCAAGATGAAAGTTGGCTATGGCACAAGAAGCTATCCCATTTAAACTTCAAGACCATGAATGAGCTGGTAAAGAAAGAACTAGTAAGAGGCATTCCTCTAGTGGAGTTTACAAAGGATGGACTGTGTGATGCCTGCCAAAAAGGGAAGTAGATCAGAGCATCATTCAGGAAGAAACTTGATTCAGCAATTGAAGAGCCTCTGCAACTGCTTCACATGGATTTGTTTGGACCAGTCAATGTATTGTCAATTTCAAAGAAAAGATTTTGCCTAGTAATTGTAAATGATTTCTCAAAGTTCTCTTGGACATATTTCCTAAAGTCTAAAGATGAGGCTAGTGAAATCATCATCAATCACATAAGGAAAGTTAACAATCATCCTGATTTCAAAGTTAGAAGAATCAGGAGTGACAATGGAACTGAGTTCAAGAACTATGTCATGAGAGCATTTTATGAGGAAAATGGGATCTTGCATGAGTTTTCAGCAGCAAGGACTCCACAACAGAATGGAGTAGTGGAAAGAAAGAACAAATCTCTTATTGAAGCTGCAAGGACAATGCTTGAAGAATCAAAATTACCAACTTATTTTTGGGCTGAAGCTGTAAACACTGCATGCTACACTCAGAACATCTCTCTGATTAATCAAGCAAGATGCATGACTCCTTATCAACTGTTCAAGAACAAGAAGCCAACTCTAAATTTTCTTCATGTCTTTGGCTGTAAATGCTATATTTTGAGAAATTAAACTGATCAAAATGGGAAGTTTGATGCTAAAGCAGATGAAGGAATTTTTGTTGGATATGTTGTTGGTAAAGCATATAGAGTCTACAATCTAAGAACCAACATTGTTGTGGAATCTATACATGTTGTGTTTGATGATAAAAAGATTGAAGGACTGAAAGATGGAGATTACCATGAGAGCCTCAAATTCGACAATGTTGAGATGGTCTGTGATGAAAGTGATGATGAGAGTGATCAAGAAACAGTGTCTGAGGAAAATGTAGACAAATCTACCACCAATGAAGCACAAAACTCAACATCCGTCGAGTTGCAAAATGCTTCATCCGTCGGAAGGCAATATGTGTTATCCGTCGGTAGACAACCTGCCTCATTCGTCTGTACTCAAGATTCACCATCCGTCGGGTTATCAAAAGGAGCAGGAAATCAAGGCAGATCACCCATAAAAAGTACCCCTTTCTCAAATCAAAGATCCACAAACTCAGGGGGAGTTTCTAGCAATCAAAATTTAATCACACATCAAAACAACATTGAGGTCTCTTCATCTAGAGCTAATCTACCTCAACCAAGGAAATGGACAAAAGATCACCCTTTTGAACTGATTATTGGTGATGTTTCTTCTAGAGTTCAAACAAGAAGAGCAACTCAGGAAGAATGCCTATACAGCAGCTTTCTGTCAAAGGAAGAACCAAAGAAGGTAGAAGAAGCTTTGTTGGATCCTGATTGGATTTTAGCTATGCAGGAGGAGCTAAACCAATTTGAAAGGAATAAAGTGTGGAAGCTGGTACCCAAGCCTAAAGGAAAGAATCCAATAGACACCAAATGGGTATTCAGAAACAAGATGGATGAAAATGGCATAGTAGTAAGGAACAAAGCCAGATTGGTTGCTAAAGGCTATTGCCAGCAAGAAGGAATAGATTTTGATGAAACATTTGCTCCTGTTGCAAGACTTGAAGCCATCAGAATCTTCTTAGCCTATGCAGCCCATGCCAATTTCAAGGTCTATCAAATGGATGTCAAAAGTGCCTTTCTGAATGGAGATTTGGAAGAAGAAGTGTATGTTAGTCAACCTCCTGGCTTTGAAGATCCAAATTTTCCAGAGTATGTCTATTATCTACTGAAAGCACTTTATGGACTAAAGCAAGCACCTAGAGCCTGGTATGACACTTGATCAAAGTTCCTTTTGGAAAATCACTTCACAAGAGGTACTGTAGATAAAACTTTATTTTCAGAAATGTTAATGGCTCTAGCATACTTGTTCAAATTTATGTAGATGATATTATTTTTGGCTCTATAGATGAGAAACTTTGTAAAAAGTTTGCCAAACTGATGCAAAGTAAGTATGAAATGAGTATGATGGGAGAACTAACTTACTTTCTTGGTTTACAAGTTAAGCAAGTTAATGATGGAATATTCATTAGTCAAACTAAATATATTTTTGATCTTTTAAAGAAGTTTGATCTAATGGATTGCACATCTGCAAAAACTCACATGGCCACTGCAACTAAGCTTGAACTAAACACTACTGAAAAGTCTGTAGATATTTCAAGCTATAGAGGCATGGTTGGCTCACTTCTGTACTTAACAGCTAGTAGGCCAGATATAATATTTGCTACATATTTATGTGCTAGATTTCAGGCTGATCCTAGAGAGTCTCACTTGATAGCTATCAAGAGAATTTTCAAATATCTCAAGGAAACAACAAAACTTGGCATTTGGTATCCTAGAGATTCTGGTTTTGATCTAACTGGTTATTCAGATGAAGATTATGCAGGTTGCAGAATTAATAGAAAGAGCACAACAGGAACCTGTCAATTTTTAGGAGACAAGCTTGTGTCCTGGTTCAATAAAAAGCAAAATTCAGTTTCTACTTCTAGAGCTGAAGCTGAATATATTGCTGCTGGCAGTTGCTGTGCACAGATTTTATGGATGAAAAATCAATTGCTAGACTATGGTTTGCAAGTTGAAAGGGTTCCTATTTTCTATGATAACACAAGTGCAATTGCCATCACTGAAAATCCAGTGCAACATTCAAGGACAAAGCACATAGACATCAAGTACCATTTCATAAGGGAACATGTAATGAATGGTACTGTAGAGTTACATTTTGTTCCAAGTGAGAAGCAACTTGCAGATATTTTTACCAAGCCACTGGATGAATCCACCTTTTCTAGGTTGGTAAGTGAGTTAGGTATGCTTAATTACTCTTGAATTTATCTGAGTTATTTTGCAAGTTGAAATGTAGCCAGAAATTTAACTGATTTTTAGTCATGGATGAAATTTTGGCTAAGTCAAAATTTGCATCTCGACGGATGACCATTATCCATCGAGTTAAGTCATCCATCGATATACAATGTGCAAATAAAAATCAATTACTTTTCTGGAATCTTTTAAAACTCGACGGATAACAGTTTATCCTCATCCGTCGAATTGTCTAAATCTTAACCGTTAATTCCCTGAACATTATCCATCGAGTATACTTACAGTTTGTAAGTATTACACGGCGGATAATGGGTGGAATTTTTACAGTTTATTTTTAAAGGACTATTTTAGGCAATTTTTATTGGGTAATTTACTTTTCTTTATTATTTTCATCCGTTGTTTTTGAGGAAGTATAAAAGCTTATTTCATTCCAATTATTTTCTTTTATCATTCTCAAATTCAACTGCTTTTATTTTATTCTCTCCCAAGCAAATATCCTCTTTCTCTTCAAAGCTTTCATTCTCTAACAATGGCACCTGTAGTAAAGATCATGTCTCAGACTGGGTTCATTTATGAGAAGAACAACTTCACTGCTTTGGTCAATAAGGGTATTCAGCAATCAGAAGACTATCACAAGATGATGGACTTCGTGAAGAGCTGCAAGTTAAGTTATGCCATGCTTGAATCACCCACAATTTACTGTGAAGTAGTTGAAGAGATGTGGACCACTGCAATCTACAACTCTACTGACAAAACCATCACTCTAACTATCAAAGGTAATGAGTTATGTATCAATAGTGATGTGATAAAAGCATATTTCAAAATTCCTGATGATAATGTAACTTCACCACACACTGACACTGATATTATCAATATGCTTAATTTCATGCATTATGCACTTCCTACTATTAAGCTAAGTGAGATTAGAAGATTAGGTCTTAGGAAGGAATGGAGTTTCATGTGTGATGTGACTAAAGTTTTCTCTGGAAAAGTCAGTAATTTTGATTCTGTGAACATTTTCATGCTTAACATGCTTTACATGCCAGTCACAGATAAATTTTACAATTTTAGTGACCTTGTCTTGTATGAGTTAGGTTTTAAACTAGGTGAGTTAGCCAAAAGGGGAAAGAATGTATATTATGCTAGATTTTTCATGATATTGGCTAACCATCTTTGTCAAGAGATTGTACTTGAGAACCCAAAAAATAAATTAGCTTGTTGGGTTTAAGAGAGAAGAATTATTGCAGATTTGAACAGAGCCAACCATCATAGGGATGTGCCAATGTTCTACGTCCCTGTAATGCAGACACCTCAGGTAAGTGAGGTAAGTTCATCCATACCCTCAACTATTCCAATCTCCTCAATTTCTTTGAGTTTGGGTGTAGCTATGGCAACTGTGACAATGACCAAACAGTTGCCTACCAAAGCTGCCAAAACAACTGTAATTTCCAAATCCAAGTCAAAGAAAACCCCCTCTGGTATCTCTCAAAAGGTACCAGTTGAAAAATCTACCAAAGCCAGAGAGGGGAGTGTGAAGGAGGGTCAATTAGGTGAGGGAAGGGGTGAACATCAAAGAAACCCCAAGGATAAGGTTGGAGAGTTGAGTGGATCCCAGCCTAGCCACACTGCAGTTTCCCAACAAACTGCAGTGCTTAAAAAGGACAAAAGCTCACTTCTAGCTGCATCCTCCCAGAAGGATGTGTCTATTGAACAAAGCTCTCAGCCAAGAGCACAGGCCAAAAGGGTTAGGGACACAAGCTCACCCCAAACTTACACAAGAAAGAAAAAATCCAAAACAACCGGGGATGTACAGGGCACACACACAGTGCAAACTGGTGCTAAAGACACAGTCCCTGCACTTTCTCAAATTCAGATTGATGTGGCTCCAATAAATGTGGAGTCACAGCCAAAATTTCTTATTATAGAAGCCTCTGAAACACCATACTCACCAACAAACTCTCTGGAAGTGGATATGATAAACACTTCAATTCCTGATTCCCCTTCTTTAACTCTGTTGGGAAAGCCAAAATCTAGTGCAAGTGAACATCATCTTTTAGATGATTTGTTGGCTCACTTGCCAATTCTTTCAGATACTATTGTGACATATGTGCCTCAAATAACTTCAATCAACACAGAGTCAACAATAGTTTCTCTTCCCACCTCATTCATTTCTACTTTCTCGATGGATATTGCTCATCCGTCGAGTAGTGATTATATCCCGACGGATAAGCTTAACAGCAGTTATCCGTCGGATAGCTTTACCACTCACCCGATGGATATCACTTATCCGTCGAGTGTCTCTGCACAACTTCAAACTTCAATTATTTCTAGTGCAGAAGATTTAGTGGTAATACAGTCACTCTTAGGACTGAGAGAGGAGAGTGCTTTGAGTGAGAGGCTGGGTTGCTCCCAGGAAAAAGGAGAGGAAAAGAGTGAATCTCAGCAATCCATTTATTCAGGATTGGAAAAAGTGAGTGAGAGGAGTCCCACCTTAGTAGGTGAGGGTGTGAGGGTGGGGAGCTAGGGTGAGACCCTGATGCAACAAAAGAGAGATTATGAGAGAAAGGCAGGTACAGGAGAAATAAGGGTGGATCCAGCCATTACTAGTGAGTCAATGATTGTGGATGATGCTGAAAAGGGAAGACAATTTCAGCAATATTACAAAGCTGAAATTGATAACATTTCCTTGGATGCTGACACTTTTACTCATCCTGTGTCAGCCTATCAATTGTTGGCTGCTCAGGGCAATGTGGAGGCAGAACAGACTTTAAATTTAGTACACACCTCATAATCTCTTCAAAGAGATAAAGCTGCTGTCAATAGGATGCCTTCTCAAGCTGGTGAGCCATCTGAAGAATTTGGAGTAAATTCTAATGATGATGACTCTGTTTCTTTGGATGGAAGCATGAACTTAGGGGGAGATGAAGGCCCAAGTTCTGTTTTAAATTTACCTGGCTGGGCATGGACAAAGGAATCTACACCAGGACAATTTGATGTGTCTTTGGTCAAGCAAGTGATGGCTATTCAAAAGGCCCTTCAGGAAACTTCAGATGCTGGTGCCAAGGCTATTCTTCAAGCTCACCTAGACTCTCTACATCTAATGAAGATCCAGTACTTAAGACAGAATATGAGTGTGGATGAACTAAAAAGAGATATAGCTGACTTGAAGACATACAATTCTGAGAAGCTGGATTTAGTGATGCCATATGGTACCATGGAAGATCTATTACTAAGATTGAGGAGAGAATTAGATTCTAGAAAGAAGCTAGCCAAGCTGGAAAACAGAGTTCAAGTTATTGAGAATTCAGTGGCTATCCTTCTTCAAAATCAACAGACTCAGACAAATCTTCTCATGCAACTGGCTAAAGCACAAGGCCTAACTCCTCAACTTGATGATAACAAAAAGGGGGAGAGAGAATCAAGTAAGGGGAGAAAGGACCAACTGAGGGGGAGAAACTTCAAGTAAAAATTAGCAAAGTAATTGTACCTTCAATTACAATCTCAAAGCCAACAGTTGCAGATGGTATAGATCTAATTAAAGCAGCAGCAGCAAATTTGAAAGTTGCTGAAAAAGGAAAGTTGAGTTTGATCAACTGGAATAAGATTGATGAGGAGATACAGAAAAAGTTTGAACTAGTCAAGGAGCCAGTTCAGTCAGCCATTGGATCACTCTCATGTCAAGCCAATCAGTGTGAATGAGATGAGCATGAACTATCTGGAAAAAGGACAATCTTTCTGCATCAAGTCTACAAAGGCTGAAACAATTCTTAAACCAAGGGCAAATTATCCGAAGTCATCTTGAAAGAACCCTATGGACACTGTGTATGAGACATCCAAGCCTGATGAAAAGAAGCTTCTGTCAAGATCTATTATCTTCTATAAAGATCCAGCTGATTCAGCTTCAAAAAAGATAATTGCAAAGATATTCAGAAATGGAAAGGAAATTTGTGTGCTAGCTGGACATCCACAGTTTGCTCAAGCAAAGAAAGAAGAAAAAGCCAGACTAAAGCAGGAAAAGAGGAAAGATGCTCTAGATGTAAAGAAGTCTAAACAAAAGAAAGAACAGATTGCTATCTTGGCCAAGCTACAGGCTGTGAATTCTTCTCAACAAATTCCCTCTCAACCATCTGAAGCTGCTGAATCAAAGAAGAAGATTGAAGAACAGAAGAAATCCCCAAGGAAGAAAGAATTGGCTAGAAGAACAAAAAGGAAACTGGATGTTGTTGACAAGGAATTGGAAGATCAATTTCCTAAGGAATCCACACCAGCTACAACTCAAGCATCAAAGCCCTCTATGGTATTTGAAGACATAAGGGTGGTGGATCCCTACAGGAACATACATGGTGAACCTATTGTGCCAAAGGATGAGCCAATAGAGTGGATAACATACCAATTCCTGACTTCAACTTACCAATCCTTAGCAAGACAAAAAGGACAAAGTCAAAGGCAGTCAAGAAAGTGAAGTTGTCACCTCTCAAATCCAAGTCAGTAGTTAAAGCTCAACCCAAGGTCAACAGGGGAGACTACTTGTACTTGTGTGACATCAAAGAATTTTCAGATCGAAACCTTTATCTGGATGAACTGGATGAAGTAAGGGCAATTGATGCATACAGAAACCTACCTGAAAGGTTGGTGTTCAAGTACAAAGGAGGAAGGGAGATTCAGTAGCCATTTCACAGGATTCTTCAAGAAAGCCAAGCTGTGCTGATCAAAGTCTATTCATCCTTCAAGAAAAACTTTGGGTTCAATGTAACTACAAGAAGACTAGTATTGAAGAAGATTGAAGAGCTGAGGAGTGTTAGAGCTAAAGATGCACTCCCAAAGACTCTAATCATCCCATACACAGGGAGAAGAGTGCATCTAAGGCCCTACTGGCTGATGGAATTCATGGATGACAAGGGTGTGAGAAGATTCTTCAGATTAGAAGACCAACTGAGTATCTCTAGCAATGAGACTCTCTTAGAAATGCAAGAAAAGCTAGATCTCTCAGAATCTGATGAACTAGAATTCCACAGGCAGCTCCAGAATCAAATTGAAGAAAATAACAGAAAGCTTGGAAGAAGATTCAGACCTTCAAGGAACTAGAAAAATCTGCTCAGGCTAGAGGAGCATCTTGATTTGACTGTGAGCCAAACCTTGCCCATTTTAATTAATTGAAGCACTTTCAGTTTATCTACTTGTCTTTAAAGATATATGTTCAGGATGTTTTGTTATCATCAAGTATCTCTTAATTTATAGCTACAATTCCAGTAGACATAAATTGGGGGAGATTGTTGTGCAAATGTTGTGTACTTGATGATTTCATAAACAAAACATCTAAGTAGATTTTACTTAGTGAAATTATGTAGCACTCGACGGATAAGAATTATAGTCCCGACGGATAACTCATTATAGTCCCGACGGATGATTAACTTATTATCCATCGAGTGAGTAGCTTATGTAATAATAAGTTTGTAGCACAGTTATGTATGCACCTTTGTATAAAATTTGTAGTAGCATATAAGTCATGTTGACTTTAACTAGATATGCAGAATAGGTTGATTAATTGTACATAATTGATGTCTTGTAATTCTGCATAAGTGATATAGAGTCAAGTGCCAAAATAGCTACCGACGGATAATTAACAAAGCCATCGACGGATGATCAAATGACTATCAACGAATGTTTAATATAGCAGTCGACGGATGATCGATTAAATCATCAACGGATGTTCTGAAAGTCGACGGATGATCATATAAAGAATTCAAACAGCAGTTGAACAGTGAAAGCTGACACACAGCCGTCGAGATGTATACAAACACACTGTGGAAGCCCATTAACTGGGTAATAGAGGACGAAAAGCAACAAAGCTTAAGACTGTTAGATTTTATATTTGTTCAGTCTTTTTGACTTTGTAATCTTGGTATTATATAAACCAAGAGAGTAGCAAATAGAAAAATAACTGAGATAGCTTAAAAACATAAAAACAGAGAAATCTTTGTAAGCAGAATCTTTAACATTTCCTGTATTCTCAGTAGTTCTATTTGTAAGCAGCTGTGAGCATTTCTGCACACAGAGTCCTCTCGATATATTATATATATCTCTGGTGGAATTGTTTAAATCCACCATAAAGTTTTAAAGACTCTTGTTTTTAATTACTTATGTTTTGATTCAATTAAGTTTACATTCCGCATTGTGCTAATCAAAACAAATATATCTATAATCGAGTTGAACATTTTTATTTCAAGAAAAAGGTTCAAGAATTCCATTCAACCGCCCTTCTGTAATTCTTGCTACATTGTTAAGGGACTAACATAGGGATTGCATCAAAGTTGGAACACTTATTCCCAAAAGCTTTAGTGATGCAGTCGAAGAAGAAGCTCCATTCCTTTCTGATATGAGCCCGTTTCAACTGCCCAAGCTTAGCCAAACTCTGCTCATACCCCAAACTGGCCATTAACTCCTGAATAGCTGATTCCTCTGGGGTTGAAAAAGTACATCCTTCTGGTAAATGGAGAGCCTTTCGAATTGTACCAGGAGTTACCACATGTGTAGAATCATCCACTTCGAAAACAATACTGGGAGTACCATCTGTACCACCATTATCAAAGTGCCCAGTCCGCCAAAATGTCAGAACTTGTTGGCTCGAAAAGACTGAAGGTTGGGTCAATGCATACCCAATTTCACTGTGTGCAAGAAGATCTTGCACAAAATGCAACTCAGACGGAGCTTCAGCATGATCAAGAATTGCAGCATAGTTATTTGGAACAAATTTAGCTCTATCAATGATTAAATCCTTAGGTGCCATGAAAATAATCGAGATTTAAGAGTGCCTGTTAGGTGTTTGATAGAATTTCTATATGAAAAACCAATGTTAGGAGAAGAAAGAGAGTAAAAGCAAATAGAGAGATAAAGTATAAAAGTAAATAAAAGATTAAAAAATCCTCTCTCTGTCTTACTTATACTTTGAAAAAAAATGTAACCGTTGGACACCTGTCAGACATGCAGTAAGAATGAATAGTTAATGGGCACGGGAAAACAGTAATCATTACTTACCCACTTGCAGTTTTTCAAGGAAAAACCGTTCCACTTACCCAGTAATTCCATTAATCAAGGTAAATAAGTTTTAATTCAAAATTGAAATTATTTCCACTTATTCAATTATTTTTCACTGCAACGCCAATATTCTGAAAAAAATTCGAGTGAGAATGACCAAAATAAATCAAGGGAACAAGTACTGATAATGTAAAATCAGAACTTAATTTAAATTTAAATTGAAATGGTCATCAGAATATGAATATTTATCAGGATTTATCAATGCATTACAAAACATCTCAGAGACAAGAACTTGCAAAAAAAAAGAAATTTCATTAATATATTAAGAGAATACATTCATGAAATTTAAATTACATCGGAACTTTTACAAGATTGTCCTAAGCTGCTAAACCTAACAACAATAACCTTTGTCCTAGCTCAAGAAGCAGGGCAAGGCTGACGATGAAGAAAAACAGGAAGAAGAAAATAAATCATTTCTTCTTCCTACTCTCGACAAACAGAATAGCGAGTCGGATGATTCGCTCTTGCTGGCGGAGAGCTTCCAGCCTTTCCTCCTCCAATCGCTCCAGATGGTGATGGTAATCCATGTAGAAGAACAGGAGGTGGGTGAGTACCTCCTGGGGAAATGAGTCCCATATCTCATCAAGAATGGTAGTGACGTGCTGCCAGGCTTCACAGCTCAGCTCCATGTTGAATGTTTCATAGTTCAAAAACATATTGTAATTGACCAAGGTGTTTTTGATATTAAGAAAATGGAGATGAGTTTTGTAATAAAAGAGTTGATGTGAAGGCTAATGTGAAATGGTTGTTTATATAGGCAAAAGAAGGCCAGGAGACGCAAAGAAATTTAATGCTGGCAGGTAGAATTAATTCTACCTCATCTCCCTAGACTGGGAAGATGAAAAACAGTCATTGGAAGTGTAAGTCAGGGTTAATGTGCACAAGTAACAAGTAAAAATTATTGTACGTGTCGTGAACCACTATCCCTAATGATATTGACTGTTAATATTCTACCCAAATATAGTCTGATTTAAAATGAAACTATTTTTAGATTTTATCCATAAATAAGTCAAGTAAAGAATCAGAATTTAATATCAGAACTTAGACTTATATCAGAACTTAACAGTTATTAGAACATAATTTCTTAACTCGAAAAATGAATGCCTATCTTAGTAAGTCCTCACACAAATTCTGATATAGATTCTTCAGAACTTAATCATGAGAACGTGCAATCAGAACTTGTCCTCAGAATTTGTGCAATGTGACACATAAACTGTTCATCTAAAATAACATAGATCACCACAGTTATTTTCATCATTCATATGGAGTGTTTAGTGTGTGCATTAAGCTAAATATCAGACAAAGAGTAAAGTCTGATTCACTTCAGTATATCTTAGAAATAAGGAATAACTAAAACTTTACTAAAAACCTGTCATTATTCTGAAACCTACTATTGAATGAGTTCATGCTTGAGTCCACCTCAACTATTTTGTGCTAATTTTGTGCAGCTTTTTAAATTCCATTTTACAGTGGCTTCTCAGTATAAGTCAGTCACGACTGCTTATCAGAACTTATGCTATTATCAGAGTATTTCTCCAGTAATCATAGAGTGTGAAAAGTCACCAAAAAAATATTTTGCTTTTCTGATGCATATTTACTTAATACCAGCAATGCATTTGGGTCGTCCCTTCCACATTTGTACTCTAGATCTCAAAGGAGTACCTGAATTTTAATCCTTGATTCTTTTCTTTTTCTTTTGATAAGAGAGGTTTATCAACACTTAGTACATTCAACAGATTTACTAGCATCAGAACTTAACAGATGAGAAGCATTATTCTAGTTTGTGACTTAGTAATAAGATAGACAAAGTAAACTCAACTAAGCTCAATATCACAATTTGCTTGTGTCAATAGATTTCCACAGAAATAATTACTTCTAACATGGGATCCCTAGTTTATTGAAGACTACTAGGTCAGCATCTAGCACAGGTATCCTCATAGGATTGAATAGTTACATTAATAGACATATCACTATCAGAGTTTAGAAACTTACATCATACAACAGTCAGTACTTAAGCAAATTTTCAATTAAGCACAGAATACACAAAGAGAGTAATTTCTGTAAATACTGATCATAAAGTCTGATGCATCAGAACAAAACTAAGCAGATTTAGAGAAAGAACCTGAAACCATTCCAAGTTCATTTACCAATCTTGTAAAAGTAGCTTCACACAGTGGTTTTGTGAAGATATCTGCTAGTTGTTGATCTGTTGGAACAAAGTGCAATTCCACTGTACCTTCATCCACATGTTCCCTTATGAAGTGGTACCTGATGCTGATGTGCTTTGTCATAGAGTGTTAAACTGGATTACCTGTCATAGCAATAGCACTTTGATTATCACAGTAAATAGGGATTTTGAAATATGTTAACCCATAATCCAGTAACTGATTCTTCATCCAAAGAATCTGTGCACAACAGCTTCCTGCAGCAATATACTCTGCTTCTGCAGTTGATGTGGAAATTGACTTTTGTTTCTTGCTAAACTAAGAAACCAATCTGCCTCCAAGAAATTGGCAGCTTCCGCTTGTACTTTTCCTGTCAATTTTGCAACCTGCAAAATCTGCATCTGAGTAACCTATTAGTTTAAAATCTAATTCTCTGGGATACCACAATCCCAGATCAGCTGTTCCCTTAAGATACTTGAAAATTCTTTTCACAGCTGTTAAGTGAGGTTCTCTTGGATCTACTTGAAATCTTGCACAAAGACAGGTAGCATACATGATATCAGGTCTACTAGCAGTTAGATAGAGCAGAGAGCCAATCATACCTCTGTAATCAGTAATATCTACTGATTTACCAGTATCCTTGTCCAGTTTTGTTGCAGTGGCCATGGGAGTGGATGTACTTGAACAACCTTGCATTCCAAATTTCTTCAGCAAGTTTCTGGTGTACTTAGTTTGACAAATAAGAGTGCCTTCTTCATTCTGCTTGACTTGAAGGCCCAGAAAATAGCTAAGTTCCCCCATCATACTCATCTGATACCTTGACTACATCAGTTTGGCAAACTTTTTTCAAAGTCTGTCATTTGAAGACCCAAAAATGATATCATCAACATAAATCTGGACCAGAACTAAGTCCTTTCCATGGTTGAGGTAGAACAGTGTTTTGTCTATAGTTCCTCTGTTAAATCCACTTTCCAGAAGAAACTGAGCTAAAGTCTCATACCATGCTCTAGGAGCTTGCTTAAGTCCATAAAGTGCTTTATCAAGCCTGTAGACATAATCTGGATATTTGGAATCTACAAAGCCTGGAGGTTGTTCAACATATACTTCTTCCTCTAATTCTCCATTGAGAAAAACACTTTTCACATCCATTTGAAAGACAGTAAACTTTTTATGAGCAGCATAAGCCAAAAATATCCTTATCGCTTCTAATCTAGCAACTGGTGCAAATGTTTCATCATAATCAATTCCCTCCTGTTGAGAATATCCTTTTGCAACCAACCTTGCCTTATTCCTTGCAATTATGCCATCACTGTCAGTTTTGTTTCTGAATACCCACTTTGTACCAACAACAGATCTATTTTTTGGTCTTGGCACTAGGGTCCAGACTTTATTTCTTTCAAATTCATTTAACTCTTCCTGCATTGCTTGCACCCAATCAGCATCTTGAAGAGCTTCTTCCACTTTCTTTGGCTCAGTCTGAGAAAGAAAAGAATTGTAAAGACATTCATTTGAAGTACATGTTCTAGTTCTGACACCTGCATCAGGATTTCCAATTATCAAATCAGGTGTATGTGATTTAGTCCACTTCCTTGCAGATGGAAGGTTTTCTCTAGAACTGGATGCTCCCCCATGATCCATGCTGTCTTCATTTTCATTTTCTGATGCTCCCCCTGAAACTATGCTCTCTGAGTTGGATTCTTCAGAATTTAGATTTTCAGAACTATCAGAACTTGGCTTATCAGAACTTGACGAATCAGAACTTGAAGAGCCAGATGTATGTTCTGATGCTTCTTGAGATGTGGTAAGATCTTGAGTATGCTCCCTCTGCATAGGTGCATCTTCCTTTGGCGTAGTCACCACAGTTTCAATAACGTCAGAGTTTAATCCATCAGAGTTTGCAGTATCAGGACTTAGATTGTCAGGATTATCAGTATCAGAATTTGAGTCTTCATTTTCAAATCTCAGCTGATCATGATCAATAAAATCTTCAAGTCCAGTAATCTTCTTGTCATCAAAAGAGACATTGATAGACTCCATGACCACTCTTGTTCTCAAGTTATAGACTCTGAAGGCTTTTGTGGAAAGTGGATATCCAACAAAGATTCCTTCATCAGCTTTTAGATCAAATTTGGATAGCTGTTCAGGATGAGTCTTAAGAACAAAACACTTGCTTCCAAATACATGAAAATACTTCAGATTTGGCTTCTTTTTCTTCACCATCTCATATGGTGTCTTTCCTTGCTTGTTAATGAGTGTTGCATTTTGAGTAAAACAAGCAGTCTGCACAGCTTCAGCCCAGAAATAGGTTGGAAGCTTTGCTTCTTCAAGCATTGTACGTGCAGCTTTAATGAGAGTTCTATTCTTCCTTTCAACAACTCCATTTTGCTGTGGAGTTCCAGGAGCAGAAAATTCTTGCTTGATTCCATGGTTTTTGCAGAACTCTTCCATTATCAAATTCTTGAACTCAGTTCCATTATCACTCCTTATTGTCTTCACAGAATCTTTGACCAATTTATCCAATTGTTTAACATGATCAATCAAGATAGATGCAGTTTCACTTTTTGTGTGCAAGAAATACACCCATGTGTATCTGGTGAACTCATCTACTATGACCAAGGCATATTTCTTCTTTGCAATAGACATGACATTCACTGGACCAAATAGATCAACATGTAGTAGGTGATAAGGCTCAAGAATTGATGATTCAGTTTTGCTCTTGAATGAGGATTTTCTTTGTTTGGCCTTCTGACAAGAATCACAAAGGCCATCAGGAGCAAATACTGACTTTGGCAGTCCTCTCACAAGATCTTTCTTGACCAACTCATTTATATTGTTAAAATTTAAATGAGAGAGTTTCTTGTGCCAATTCCAGCTTTCTTCAATTGATGCTCTACTCATCAGACAGATTGCAGAACCATCAGTACTTGTTGAAAGCTTAGCTTCATAAATGTTACCACGCCTGTATCCTTTCAGAAAAACTTTGCCTGTAGATTTACTCACAACTTCACAGTGTTCTTCAAAGAAATCAACATGATAACCTCTGTCACAGATTTGACTTATACTCAGCAGATTGTGTTTAAGTCCTGAGACCAGAGCTACTTCTTTAATGATGACATTCCCAAGATTGATATTGTCATATCCCAATGTTTTTCTAATGTTGCCATCTCCATAAGAAACACTTGGGTCAGTTTTCTCCACAAAGTCTGATAGCAGGGCTTTATTTCCAGTCATATGTCCTGAACATCCACTGTCTAGAACTAGGATGTTTTTCCTGTTGCCCTTTGATTCAGCAGCTTCAGAACTGCTTTCAGCACTTGCTTTATCAGCATTTGCCATCAAAGCATAATTCTCCTCACTTTTAGAGTCTGAGGTGTCTGTCCAGCTTTTCTTCTTTGTGACAAGAGCCTTGCCTTTGTCACTCTTCACTTTCTTGCAATCAGGAGATATGTGGCCTTTCTCACCACAGTTATAGCATTTGATATTGGTATAATCTCCTCTGTCAGACTTTCCTCCTCTGCCCTCAGATCTTCTGAAATTCTTCTTATCAGAACTTGTGCCTTTCCTGGAAAACTTCTTTCCCTTCCTGAACTTCCTGTATGCAATCTTTGTGATCCCTTTCACCATAAGAGCACACAGCTTCATCATCTCCTCATCAGCATCAGTCTTAGGCAAGCTTTCAGATTCTGAGTCATCATCACTTTTAGAACTTGATGACTCAGTATCAGACTTTATGAAAAGAGCTTTACCCTTGTCTTTCCTTGAGGTAGCTGCCTTGGGGGATTCTTCTTCAGCCTTAAGAGCAACTGTCCTTGACTTTCCTCCTTTCCTCTTGCTTCTTTGTTCCATCTCAAGTTTATGAGTCTTGAGGATTCCATAAATTTCATCAAGAGTTGTTTCATCAAGATTGTAGTTGTCTCTTATTGTTGTTGCCTTCAAATCCCAGCATTCAGGAAGAGCTAACAGGAATTTAAGGTTTGAATCTTCAAGATCATACTCCTTATTAACCAGTGACAAATCATTCAAGAGTTTGACAAATCTATCATATAAATCAGTCAATGACTCATTAGCCTTTGAGTCAAAGTGTTCATACTCTTGAGTGAATATTTTCTTTCTGTTCTTCTTAATTGTATCAGTTCCCTGACACCTTGTTTCCAGAGCATCCCATATCTCCTTTGCAGTCTTACAGTTAATTACCCTATTTGAAATTACATTATCAATGGCACTATGCAGTAAGTGTCGTACCTTAGCAACCTTAGCAATTGATGCGATATCTTCAGCAGTATAATCACTCTTCTCCTTTGGTACAGTCTTTGCTGCTTCACCTGCAACTGCAATAGCGAGCTTGGTTGGTTTGTGAGGTCCTTCCTTGATTCTATCAAGATATTTTGGATCTGTAGCTTCCAGAAACATGGTCATCCTCACCTTCCATATGGCATATTCAGATGGTCTCATTATGGGAACTCTGATGGTCTCATACCGACTTTGAATTTGTGTTTTTGGAAGTTCTTCAGTTTTGGTGGGCTTAGTTGGAGTTTCTGTGTCAGACATGATTGTGTTTGGATCTTAAACAGTTTGTGCGTTAACAGATAGGCTCTGATACCACTTGTTAGGTCACACACACACTGTAGAGGGGGTGAATATAGTGTAAAGTACAATCAAATCGAACTTTAATAACTCAAGTAACAGAAAACAAACTTTATTGAAACAATAAACTCTGTTACAGTATGGAACTGTTACCTCTCAGTGATGAACAAATATCACGAGAGCTGCTAGGGTTACAATGAATAATCTTCTCGAATATGATAACACTTATAGTGTAAACCCTATGTTTGTGTTTATATACTACACAGTTACAAGATAATCGCTAATTGATATGGAATATAATTCTGCTTACTAAAATATATCAATCAGATATCTTTTCTTCCAAGTATTCTATTCTTCATAGAATTCCTTCTTCATGCATATCTCTTCTTATGTTTGTCTCGATCTTCTTTCCTTTAATCAGCTGGTGTCCTTATCTGAACGTCCTTCAGTACTTAAGTTTTGATATCCATCTTCTGATGATTATCTCCTGATAATTATAAGTACTGATATCCTTAAGTTCTGACTTACAGTAAGCACTGATTTATTCTGTTTAAGTAAGATCTGAAAACTAAACATAAATCATATTATCCATGACATTATCAAATATATCTAACACTTAGATATATATATACACACACAACTCAGCGCAAGTGCGACTTAGAGGTTTTGAGATCGAGATTTTTGATTAATCTAATCGTACTGAAACTTTGCCCAAATTTCATTTGGATTTTAGATTATTGTAACCTATATCAGTGGCTTCACTTTGATCATAAAATCACTTGAATCTATTTGTTTTTTATCAGATCTCTAATTTGGAGTTTCTTAATTTAAGGTCGCTTTTGAGTTTAAACTCTTGATAATTTGAACTACTTAACCTAGAGTTGTTAATTGGTTCACTAGTACTTTGTCTATATTTTCATTCTAGATTTAAAATTAAGTGCATAATTTAATTTATTTAAAAATCAAAATTTTATTCTCATTTTTAATTAAATGGCGTATAATATTAAGATTCCAAAAACAAATTGTGTTTCAATTATAGAACGTGATCCAGTAAAAATGGGTATTTTTGAAAAATGTATCTGTTTGCTGAATGAACACTCAATTGTGCGCAATGCATTAACTACCAATATCAAATTGAATATTGAGCTTCTCAGATATATTCACACAACAGGTGAAGACACATCAGATGACAATCAACTTGGTTTTTACTTCTTAATTGGTGACGAAACAAGCAGAATCACCTAGGACGATTTAAATGAACATCTTTGACATCCTCTTAATCATTTTGATGAAATACCAAAAATATGGGAACTGATGAGCTTCTTTAATCTCATAAATTTCATAATAGAAAATGACAACCATCCTCGATATTTCAACAAGAGTCATATACCGAAGGAATGGCATATATTCTTCAACATACTATCGTATTATCTAGCTCCAAATACTGGTGGATTTCATGGGCTGACCAAGTTCAATCAAATCATTGGTGTATCTGTTGTTAACAATCTCAGAGGACGTCTATTCACAGAATAAATATTATAAAATCAGGCTCAACATCAAGATCACATCTTGTATCCGAGGTTCCTTGAGATAGTACTAGATGCGAAGCTGACGAAAGAACAGAAAGCCTTAGTACGTAGTGATCACTTGGAAGAACCTCTTATGCTGTCTAAAACCATGGTTGCCAAGTTACCCAAGAAAAAATCTTATCCCAATGACAACAAGAAGAGAGCTCAAGTATCACTGACAGATCACATCAGGAAGTACTTTGTTACCATTGCTCAGCAACTTGAAGCTGCACATCAAGCTGAAGAAGGTACATGATTACAAAGTGATCCACAACCTCAAGCTGAAGCTCAACCAATTAAAATTGATCAGGAACCTATCGCTGCTGAACACCAAGAAGAATCTGTGCCAGAACAATCAGAAGCAGATGTTAACAGGCCAGACTTCTCAGGTATGAATGTATCTTGACATAGTGAAACTTTTGAAGATTTTCCTGAATTAATTGACATTGATTCATTACACATGGATGATTTTCACACACGGATCCTTAAGAATCAAGTTAGTATAAGATGAAGTGCGTTTGTTTCCTGCAAATTCATACCACCCTCTAGAGCCTATAAAAGAATCTCAAAATCTCTTAACCAAATCCCTGGAGTATAAGAATCCACTAAGTGAAGAGGGAGAAACTGCAGTAGTTGCAAAAAACAAGGGAGGTACATTGAGAGAATTCACAACTTTGTCTCCTCATAAGAAAAGTAGTACACAAACGGAGACAACTGTAATCCCCCTTGTATCTTCTCAAAAGAATACAATGGCTAACAAGGCAATAAAATAGTTCATAGATCCATCTTCTCAACAAGATGTGTCTATTGAAATTCCCCCGTCGGCCAGGGCATCCTGTATAGTCAAATATTCTTTCAGATTTCTAAGCTCTTGAAGTTCTAAATGCGTCAATCAAATGAGAGGTATTTGGTGAGGAAGAATTGACGGAAATAGGAAGTTCAGCCCTATTACGGTTAGAATGTCCTGTTCAAGGTCCTTCAATGATCAACCTCCTTCACAGGTGTTTGGAGAGAGTGATGTAGTTGCTGCCACATCTAGCACATCACTTACCTCCCTAGGACTAATAAACCTAGATGTATCTGCATATAGGGGATCCGATATAGGTGTGTATTGGCAACCCATTGACCATGAACCAGATTCATCTGGTGAGCTTAACGGGAAAGTGTCTTCACCGACACTTGAGAACACTGAGGATCAGATGCCAAATATAACGACCTCGGTGATTCTCCCGGAAATTCAAACTTTGGAACAGTCATCTCAGAATGACATGCAACTTGTCTTGTACAAGGAACGAGATTCGCGAACTCCCATTGCACCACTACTGACCTTCTCAAGGATGGCTCCAGTGGTTTCTTCAGGTACACCTGGAACTTGGAACTTTGAGCAGAGTGTATCTGTGAGGACTAGTGAAATACAACACCCTAAACCGAGTGACAGAGTGTTGAGTGAAACACCGTGAAAAACCAGTGAGACACCCACCACCCAAACTACACCTATGGACATGTCACAATACCTTACAAAGGCAAATCTTGAAGAGCATTTGTCATTAAAAGATGAATACCTCAAAGAACAACTAGATCTGAAAGATCAATTACTCAAGGTTGAACTGTCTATCAGGGATAACCAGATTGCACACCTTTCCAAACAACTAGAAGTTCAATAAACATTATTCTCTCATTCTGGAAAGGGAAAGGCAATTGCCAATATTGAGCCAAAGCTCTCAGTTAGCAAGAAAGCGCCAATTCCTACAACCACTTACTACTTCTTACCAGTACTAAGACAGTGACCTCATTCAACAGGCAAGTATCTATTCCAGAACTACCTATTCAAAATGCTCATAACTTGATCTTGACTACTTAATCAACCCCAGCTCTGAAGGATAACACAACTGAGGGGGAGAGAAGGGTAGAACAAGAAAAAGTGGTTGCTTTTGTAGAGTTAATTCAAGATGCATTTCAAGTAGTTGGTTCATAATTTGATGAGTTTGGTGACGAGATGGAAGAAGAGAGGGGTGAAGAAATAGTAGATGAAAGGGTGCTTATTAAATCCAGAGAAGGTGAGAAGAGTTCTACAACTCATGGGGAGCAATAAATATCAAAGAAAGATCTTCTGAGCCAAATTATAAAAGCTCAGAGGAATCTTCTATCAGAAGTATATGCTCCAGGGTCCTTATTCACAGAACTTGAGGATAAAGGATTGGAAGAAAGGGAGATTGATGAAAGTGATGTTCCTCAAGGGTTTGAGCCTGCGTTTGAAGAAGTTGAGATTGAAGAAAGGAAGAAGATCTCTGAAGGTGAAGAGTATGAGGACGGAGATGGTTTCACGGATGATTTCATGTTCTATAGAGCTAGTGAAGAGTATAAATTATCATATGAAGCAATTCAAGATGAGATAGCCAGATCAAGAGCAAGAGTCCAAAGAGTTGTTCAAAGAAAGGAAGCTAGAGAAGCTAGAGAATTATACCTTCAAAGAACTAGAAGAGGAAGCAAGTGGGAGGAAGTGAAAAGAAAAAAGGACAAATCAGTAACATATCTGAAGAGAGACACTGACAACAGGAAACTCTTGAATGTTGTGGACAAATTTAGGGAACTCTATGTGAATATTCATATTTTCTTTCACGAGTTCATTCAGATACTTAGTGGTGTCACAGTGAATACTTTGAAGAATGGATGGAGAATTTATGTTAATAACATAGACGGGATTTCAATGAAAAAATATCCACCAGCGTGTTGAGGAAATTCAACATAGCTATACTATTCGTCTTAAGTACAAATATCCCATATTTGACTTCACTTTAGAATGAATACTTTAGAGACAAGCTTCACAAGATGATGATGGATGTGTCTCCTCAAGTATTCCTTGAACCATTTGTGATCAAGAGGTTCACATATGGAAGAATGCAGAACTCACTACGCCATAAATTGAATTCCGCAACCCCAAGAAACCGTTACTAAAGGTCAAAAAAGCGTTGCTAAAGGCCAAAAAAAGGCTATGGCGACTCTTTTTCGGGGTTGCAATTTTAGGCATTGCCATAGAGTTTTTTGCAAACCCGGTGACACCCTATTACAACCCTTGTTTATCCTTTACAGAAATGTGTTATTGCAACACCAATGGGGTTGCAATAGGTCTTGAAAAGTGTTATATTAGGGTTTGGGCTACCAGTACAATATTTGTGGGCCCCACAATATTTGCCGTTAATTGAGCTTTCCTACAACAACAATTATCACGCGAGTATTCGCATGCCGCCTTATGAAGCGTTATATGGAAGAAATTGTAGGTCCCCTATGTATTGGAACGAGGTTGGCGAGCACAAATTAATTGGCCCAGAGCTAATTCAACAAACGAAGGAAAATGAGAAATGAATCGGAGAAGGTTAGTTGTAGCTCAAGATCGAAAAATGAAGTATGCAAATCGAGAATGAAAATATGTGCAATTCGAATCTGGAGACAAAGTCTTGTTAAAGATATCTCCTTGGAAATGTTTAACCTGATTCGGAAAGAAAGGGAAGTTGAGTCTTAGGTATATTGGACCATTTGAAGTACTGCAACGAGTTGGGAAGATGGCATATGAATTAGCGCTACATCCGCAAATGCAACATCTACACAATCTCTTCTAAAGAAGTATAATGCTGATGCGAGCCATGTGATTGAATTGGAACCAGTGGAAATTCAACCGGATTTGTCTTATGTGAAACAACCAGTTCGAATCTTAGACCGAAAGGAGAGGACACTTGGAAATAAAGTTGGACCTCTAGTTAGAGTGTTGTGGAGAAATCCACTGGTAGAAGAATCAACTTGGGAATTAGAAATTGAAATGAAAGAAAAGTATCCCCGTCTATTTGCCTAGACTAGATTCTGGGAACAGAATCCTTTTAAGGAGGGTAGATTGTGACGACTGAGAAGTTTGCGACGTAATTAAGTCAATAAAATATGATTTATGTGAAGTGATTATGATTATGTGATTAAGTGTTGGTTAATTTTCGTTACTGTATATTAGAATCTAGGAGCGTAAGTAAAAGCGTTTCAATTTAAAGAGTCAGCTTAGGAGTTAAGTAGTGTTGTCGGGCCGTCAAGTAGAACGGAACCCGTCCTAATAAGGGATTAAGGTATTTAAAAAGTGAATAATGTGAATGATGTGATATTATGTGTAATAAAATGCTTGAGTAGAGTGTTACACCCTAATGACGTGTCGATCGATAAAGATATTGAGAAGCGTAATTGAAACGCTGAGCGTCGGGCCGTCAGGTTGAACGTGACCCGGTACGCGTAAAAAGGAATAATATTAAAGAAGGACAATTTCTTTGATCAGAGATGAGTTGTGATGTGTTCGTATGTGTGCTTGTTTGTCTGTATGCATGATTACATGATCTGTTGATATTTTATGGATTTAAGGGAATTATTTGATTTAAATAAAGGTTTATTTAACCTTCGCATTTTTTTATAAAATTATCTGAGTAAAATAATTGCATGAGATTTGTTCTTTTATCTTTGTAATAATCCTGTAGACTTTCTAAAAATGATGGACGGATTTATTTCGTGATCGTTGCATTTTAAATTGATTTTTATGTGATAAAATGTTATTATTAGCACAAACTTGTAAAAATCATATAAAATCAACTGTACGCTGAAAATCTTATTATGAGTAATGGTTGGAAAGCTAATTTCGAGATTCACGTTTTAAAATTATCATTCGTATCAAATTCATCTTTTCCAATAGAGATATTTGCTGATCAAATTCGTTTTCTTTTAAGAACAAAAAGTGAATCAAAAATGAGATACCTAATTACCATACTACCCCTCCCTTGGTAGTATATAATCCCACGCACCTCCTCTTCTCTTTCTTTTTACCCGGGCTTCTCTCTTCTCTTTCTTTTTCTCTCATTTCTTCATCCCTCTCGGGATTTCTCTCTCTCTCACTCTCGGTACACTCTCTCTTCAATCTCTCACTTGTTATTCACTCTTTTTCGGTTATAGAACCATGATTGTGTGAGATTTTGTGATATCTACCTATATACATACATGCATGTCACTATCTTCAAGTTTTTGAGAAAAACCAAAGTTGGATTTGGTGGTTTTAAATTCGGTTTTCATGAAAACAAAAGGGCTTTGGTTCTTGAATGATTTAAAGTGAAGATGAGTGCTTGCATGTGTGTAATCACTTGAGAAAATCGGTGGTTAAAGGTTGGAAACCCCCGAATGGGGGCACCACCGTTATGCCACCGCCACCGGTGATGAACTCCGGTGAACCAGTGGTGAGCATGTTAAACACTGAGCTCTAGTATTTAAATCAATTATTTTGTGTTTGCATGTGGTTTCTTTTGAAAGGCCGAATGGTTTTGTAATTTCCAAGTTGATGAGTTGATTCTTGTTGATTATGAATGTTAATCTAGCTTAATGTTAAGAGATTAGTGTGATTAAAGATGCAAAAGTTTGAAATTGAATTTGCATGTGAGGATTCTTAGAAGAGGCTGAATGGTTCTTGTTTTTTTTTGGAAAATCATGTTGATTTGTTGGTGCAAATGATCTATTGATGATTGTTTTAAAAATTGTAGAGTAATTAGAATGAGTTATAGTCCAAATTGATGCATGCATGTTATGATTCTTGGAAATTTCGAATGTTTCTACTTAATTAAGTTGAATTAAGTGTTAAATTGAGTGATCATCCATGATTACATTTGAATTATGAGTTTAAATGAGTTGTAAGAATGAAATTAAACTAGTTTGGGATGATATACTTGATGCATGTCAAATAAGGGCTTTCCATGTTTGATTCTTGATTGTGATAAGTGTTAAGGCCGAATAGGCCATAGGAAATAAAGGTCAAAACTTGATTTTTGGTAATTGAAAGAATGATTGAGTGTTTATATGTGAAAATCTTTGATTTTGCTTTTTGGATTGTTGTTTTGGTTTGAATTAAGGATAAAAAAAAGGGAAATTGAGTTAATTGATTTTAAAAGCTATAAGTGATAGATATGGTCATAAGTAATTAGCTATGAATGAAATTGTGTGTTCGTATGAGTTATAAATGTTTGATTTGGAGAATAGTCAAGATTTAGCGAGTTTAAGTTGGTGATCGAGTATATATATAGAAATATAAAGGCTATGAGAAAAGAATGTGTTATGTGCTATGTGCATGTGTGTATATAAGTTATACTCGTATAGTTCGAGTCAGAAGTATAATCAAGCTATCGTATTGAGTGAACGTTCCGGGAACGAGAGTTGAGAAACTAATTGAGGTTTTAGTTTTGATTGTAGATTTGGAACGTGAGGGCATTTAGGCTAGGAAAGGGAAAGGTATACTAGGTGGCAATAGTTCAACCTTTATGAAACAGGAAAGCGAATTCAGGAAAGTAACTCTAATTACTTGTGTAAATGGTTATAGAGAGAATGTTGTTCATACCTTGTAGAGTATTGAACTGTTAAAATAATGAAACCCTGTTATTGATTTGAGATATCGTGTCTTTGATCTGGTAAAACTGTCACTGATAAGCTTATTGATTCAACCCTTTGGTAACCTATCTTTTATGTTCAACTTATTTGTTATGCCATGAACTGTTATAAACCCTATAATTACCTTTATGAACCCCTTGTAATGATGCCATATTCTTTGATCACCATATCCCCTATTGATCCTTGGAACAGTCTGATTCTTTTAACTTAAGTACCTTGTTATCATTAATTTAAAACCCCTAGAACTTCATCTTGTTTATCCTTAATTCATTTCCTTAACTTTGAATTCTTGAAATTGAATCTAAGAATGAGTTTCGACTTGAAAGAGTCTGAATGATTTCATATTCTTGGTAATGATAAAATGAATTTAGAAAACCTACTTTTTCCAACTCAAGGTTTTCCAAATGAATTCCTGATGGATTGGATTGGACATAAGAGGCTAGTGGGACTAGTCCAGTCATAGTAAGAGGCTAGTGGGGCTAGTCCAGTTTAAGGCTGGAATTATGCCGTATGGTACCATAAAGACCGGATGGAGGTCGGTACGGGCTGATCACCCGTATTATAATGAAATGAAAAGATAAAGTGGTCCAATCAAAAGTTATATGTTGATTTTAAAAAGGAATTGAAACTTCCTACTCAGTAATTGATTCTTTGAAAAAAATGAAAATGGTTTATATTGCTTTGAAAAGAGTTGATTGTGATATTGTGAAGCTTAAAGCTCGTGAACCCTGATTTTATTCTGTTGATCATATAATTGGTTCCATATAGTGAAATATTGTTGCTTTCCTTTCTGAAAGATCTGTTTTGATCCTTTAATGATTTATGATGAATGTCGGCTTTCACCCTGCTTCGAGCCTTGTTCCTTGAAAGCCCCAAATTTTTTCTTCATAACCCGAAAGATGGAAATCTGCCACCTAGAACAAATAAAGTAGAATGCCCTGAGATTGGTAAAGTATATTATGGATTTTATATCGTAGAACTGCTTTATAGTTACTTGCTGAGTTTTATACTTATATGTTTTGTTTTAATCTAAGCATGGTAGTTAAGCAAGAAGATAGCCAGGCTTAGGCGCACTGCTCGTAAGAGCGTACCTGGTGGTCCCTACCGTGTTGAGGGCTTCCGGTTGCCAGAGCAGGTAGTGGTGTTTTTGAGTGAGAAAGCGCTTAGCCAGAAGGTTGTAAAGATACAATGGGTTATCTGTCGGTTCCAAGTCGGAATCGATTATGTTTATTTAATATTATTTTGGGGTTGTAAGTTATATTTTATGGTTGGTAGTTGTAATCTTGTCTCATACTTTATCTTGTTTGATCCTGTTAGTAGTTAATCGGGGTTTTTGCTTATTTAATTATTAGATTAAAGGTATGTGGGTCCTCATTTCCTAACCCCAAGTTTGAGGGCATCACAAGTTGGTATCAGAGCTACAGGATCTAATCCTGAGACAAGTTAGGATTAAAAAAGGGGTATTTTGGGTATATTTATATCGCGAGAGAGTTTGACTCATGTAGAGTTGAGTTAGACTATTAGGTATAGTCTAAGGAAAGTATGTATTAGTTAAAGTGGAAACTAGATTTAGGGTGTGAGATAGCTGGAAGCTTTATTTAACCCTAACGTTGTTCTTGGTTGTTTTTTGTGTTTTCTCTCAGGATCCCAGTAGTGGTAGTGATTCAGATTCCGAGATTAGTTTGACCGGTACCCCAGTGGACCCCATTCCACCCTCTCCAGAGGATCTTGTGTATGTTAGTTCAGACCCAGAGGAGGATCCCTCTGAGAGTAGTGAGATCCCTATGTTGATTTCACCCTTGAGGCCAGATTCAGAGACCCCTACCCTGAGCCAGAGTCTGAGATGACTAAGATTGTACCTGTCAGTGTTGGTGGCAAGTTAGCCCAGGACCGAGACTTTGTTTACTCCCGTATTCCGGAGTTGGGAGCTTTGGTGAATAGGTTGATTCGAGACTCTAGGCAGAGGACCTCAGTAGTGATGAAGGAGTGTAGAGCTAGGATTCAGTTGGTGGAGCAGGTTGCCCGGAGGAGATTGGATGAGGGACCATCCACTAGTGATGCTGATGCTGAGGCCCAGAGGCTGCATAAGATCATACGCTGGATGTTGGTTGTGTTGAGAGAGATTCTGGATGATTAGACGGGACTGTTGGTTGAGCCCGTAGATTGTTGTTTTTCAGCGCCAGTAGGCTTTGTGATACTTGGTCAGATGCCGGGATCCCTTTTTCATTTGTTATGATGTATTTTGGAACATTGTAGCAGTAATTGTTAGAAGTTAGGGGTAGATAGGAGGATATTTTCCAGTTTTTCCTCTGTTTAACCCTACTATATTATTGTACCTTATTTCTGAACTTGTGGTAACCAAACTTTTCTTTATGTACCCTTTGTTTAAATAAATCCAATATCCTGTTTTCCATTGTGCACCCTAAATATCTCATAAATTGTTCTAAATATCATGTTTTCGTACAACCATGTTTAAAATTCATAATACCCTATTCTGTGCCATGATAAAACAACACTGATATGAGGATTATGTAGTAATAGGATTGTATGAGCAAAATTGGGTAAAGCTTAAAACCCACAAAAAGATTTCATAATAAAATGTTGTTGTATATATGCCATGCTATCGTATTGCTAAATAATTGCTCAATCAGGTTTGTAAGAAATGGCCAACTCACCAGATCACCAAGAAGAAGAAATACCAACCCAAGACCCAGAGGTAAACCTAGAAACCACCATGATGAGCAGACTTGCTCAGCTTTTGCAACAACCTGTGGCCCCTAAAGTTGGAAACTTTAAACACTTTCAATCTGTTCATCCCCCAGAATTCTTAGGTTTCCAGACCTGATTAAAGCACAGTCGTGGTTAAGAGAAATGGAAAAAGCTTTTGAGTTAGCAGAAGTTAAGGACGACAAGAAAGCTCAGTATGCGAGTTATTACCTTAAAGATGAAGCGAGTTTCTGGTGGGAGTCTTCGAAAGCGTTGTTGGAAGGAAAGGACTTAACATGGAAGAAGTTCACTGAGATGTTTCTGGAGAAGTATTTGTCGAGTTATATGCAAGATCAGTTGGAGATGAAATTTCTGGACCTTAGGCAAGAAGATATGTCGGTAGCGGAGTATGAAGTGAAATTTTTGGAGCTGTCTAGGTTCGTACCGGAGTATGTAAATACGGAGACAAAGAAGGCTAAGAGGTTCCAACAGGGAATTAAGCCATGGATTAGGAGTCAAGTAGCGTTGTTGGAGATCAAGAATTATGCTGCCTTGGTACAATTGGCAATGATAGTGGAAGGTGAGCGTGAAGCTGCGAGGAGAGAAAACGAAGGAAGGAAAAGGAAATTTGAAAGCTCGGAGCAAGAGCAAGGAAGCTCGAAGTTTAGAGGAAAGTTTGGAAGGAATGGTGGAGGTCAGCACCAAAAGTTTCAGAAGTTTAAACCCGGTAACGGAGCTCAGAAGAACCGTTTCCAGAAAGCAGGACAACCAGGGAAGGATAACAGACCTCAGATTCAAGAGTGCAAGAATTGTGGGGAGAGACACCCGGGAAGGTGTAATAAGTTGGATGTGACCTGTTTCAAGTGCAACCAAAAAGGGCATTATTTTTCAGAGTGTCCAAATGGAGCAAGGAAGCCTGACTTGGCTTGTTTCAAATGTGGAAAGGTGGGCCATATGGCCAGGAATTGCATGGAGCCTGTTCAAAAGGCCAATGTTCTTAGGATTGCTGGACCGCCGTCTCTCCCAGCACCATCAGCTTAACCCAGAGCTAGGACCTTTAATATGACAATGAAAGATGTGGTGCAAGATATGGACGTGGTAGCAGGTATGCTTGTTATTAACTCAGTAGAAGTAAAAGTATTGATGGATTCTGGAGCAACTAGATCTTTTATCTCTGAAAGTATTCTTGATAAGTTAAATTGTGTTGTATACCCTCTGGAACCTAATTTGATTATAGAGGTAGCAAATCAAGAGAAAGTTATTGTTATCAAAGTTTGTCCCGATTGTGATGTGATTATAGAAGGTCAACACTTTTTTGCTGACTTAATTCCCTTTAAGTTAGAAGAATTTGAGGTTATACTAGGAATGGATTGGCTGTCAAACCATGAGGTGCAAATATAATATAAAAGTAAGAAGGTGAAGTTAAGGACCAAGGATGGTGAGGAAGTGATATTCAAAGGAAAGAGGCAAGAGAAGAAATTCCTAACGGCTATCGAGACAATGAGATTATTACGTCAAGGATACAAAATTTATTTGGCTCATGTTGTGGATGTGGAGAAAGAATTCGTGAGGATTGAGGATATCCTAATAGTAAAATATTTTCCAGATGTATTTCCTGATGAATTGCCTAGACTCCCTCCAGATAGAGAGATCGTGTTTACGATTGATTTGGCTCCTGGAACGGAACCAGTATCGAAAGCTCCCTATCGTATGGCGCCAGTCGAGATGAAGGAATTGGCTGCTCAGTTGCAAGAATTGTTGGATAAAGGAGTAATTCGGCCGAGTGTATCCCTGTGGGGCGCACCAGTGTTGTTTATAAAGAAAAAGGATGGAAGTATGAGGTTCTGTATTGATTATCGTGAATTGAATAAGTTGACGATTAAGAATAAGTACCCTCTACCGCGAATCGATGACTTGTTTGATCAATTAAAAGGAGCTTCGTGTTTCTCCAAGATTGATTTAAGATCTGGGTATCGTCAATTAAAGATTAAAGCGGAAGATATACGCAAGACAGCGTTTCGAACGAGATATGGACACTACGAGTTTTTGGTAATGGAATTTGGTTTAACGAATGCGCCAGCCACATTTATGGATCTTATGAACAGGGTCTTCAAGCAGTATTTGGATAAGTTCGTTATTGTGTTTATTGACAATATACTGATTTACTCCAAGACGGAAGAAGATCATAAGGAGCATTTGAGGATTTCTTTGGAAACTCTGAGGAAAGAGAAGCTATACGCTAAGTTTTCGAAGTGTGAATTTTGGCTAAAGGAAGTGCAATTTCTTGGTCATGTAGTTAATAAAGAAGGAATCAAAGTGGATCCAGCCAAGATAGAAGCTGTAATGAATTGAGAAAGGCCCAAGACCCCTACGGAAGTCAGAAGTTTTTTGGGATTAGCCGAATACTACAGAAGTTTTGTGCAAGATTTCTCTAAGATTGATGCCCATTAACAAAGTTGACAAGGAAGAACGAGAAGTTTATATTGACGGAAAATTGTGAGGAAAGCTTTCAAGAGTTAAAGAAGAGACTGGTAATTGCCCCAGTGTTGGTGTTACCTGATGAAAAAGGAGAATTTGTAATATTCAGTGATGCTTCGTATAAAGGACTTGGATGTGTGTTAATGCAACACGGGAAGGTAATAGCATATGCGTCAAGGCAACTCAAGCCGTACGAGCAAAAGTATCCAACGCATGATTTGGAATTGGCAGCAATTGTGTTTGCCCTTAAGATTTGGAGGCATTATTTATACGGGGAAAAGTGCGAGATTTATACAGATCATAAGAGTTTAAAGTATATCTTCACTCAAAAGGAATTGAATATGAGACAAAGAAGCTAGTTAGAATTGATCAAAGATTATGATTGTGCGATAAACTATCATCCTAGAAAGGCAAATGTGGTAGCAGACGCTCTAAGTCGCAAGGAAAGGTTGAATATGTTAACGTCATCAGAAGAATTGATCAAGGATTTTGAAAAGATGGAAATAGAAGTGCACACTCCAGAATTTGGGGGTGAAGCTATATATGCGATGTCATTTCAACCCGAAATTTTGGAAAAGATTCGATGATGTCAAGAGCAAGTGATGAATCGCGAAAAGGATAAGTTGACAGGAGAAGAAATTAAAGCTCAAAAGGATGGAAAAGGAATATACCGTGTTAACTCACGTATTTATATACCTAATGTCATGAAACTAAAGCACGAGATTTTGCAAGAAGCGCATAACTCGAGATTTTCAATTCACCCTGGAAGTACGAAAATGTACCAGGATTTAAAAGAAAGTTATTGGTGGCCAAGCATGAAAAAGGAAATTGTGGAATGGATAAGTAAGTGTTATACATGTCAAAGAGTCAAAGCGGAACATCTAAGGCCAAGCGGATTGCTTCAGCCACTGGATATACCAGAATGGAAATGGGAACATATAGCAATAGATTTCGTGGTAGGATTACCTAAAACCAAGTCTAATCATGATGCGATTTGGGTAGTAATCGATCGGTTGACGAAGTCAGCACAATTCTTGCCAATAAATTAAAGATTTTCTTTAGAAAAGTTGGTCAAATTATATTTGGATGAGATTGTGATGCGTCGCGGAGTCCCTGTATCTATCATGTCTGATAGAGATCCAAGATTTAACTCGAGATTTTGGAGACAATTCCATGATCATTTGGGAACTAAGCTGAAAATGAGTACGGCATATCATCCGCAGACGGAAGGACAAAGTGAAAGGATAATTCAGACAATTGAAGATATGTTGCGAACCTGCGCAATAGATTTCAAAGGAAATTGGGACGATCATTTGCCGTTAATTGAGTTTTCCTACAACAACAGTTATCACGCGAGTATTGGCATGTCGCCTTATGAAGCGTTGTATGGAAGAAAATGTAGGTCCCCTATGTATTGGGACGAGGTTTGCGAGCACAAATTAATTGGCCCAGAGCTAGTTCAACAAACGAAGGAAAGGGTAGAAATGATTCGGAGAAGGTTAGTTGCAGCTCAAGATCGACAAACGAAGTATGCAAATCGAGAACGAAAAGATGTGCAATTCGAATCTGGAGACAAAGCCTTGTTAAAGATATCTCCTTGGAAAGGTTTAACCCGATTCGGAAAGAAAGGGAAGTGAGTCCTAGGTATATTGGACCATTTGAAGTACTCCGACGAGCTGGGAAGGTGGCGTATGAATTAGCGCTACCTCCGAAAATACAACATTTACACAATGTATTCCATGTATCTCTTCTGAAGAAGAATAATGCTGATGCAAGCCATGTGATCAAATTGGAACCAGTGGAAATTCAACCGAATTTGTCTTATTTGGAACAACCAGTTCGAATCTTAGACCGAAAGGAGAGGACACTTAGAAATAAAGTTGTACCTCTAGTTAGAGTGTTGTGGAGAAATCCACTAGTAGAAGAATCAACTTGGGAATTAGAAAGTGAAATGAAAGAAAAGTATCCCCGTCTATTTGACTAGACTAGATTCTGGGGACAGAATCCTTTTAAGGAGGGTAGATTGTGACGACTGAGAAGTTTGCGACGTAATTAAGTCAATAAAATATGATTTATGTGAAGTGATTATGATTATGTGATTAAGTGTTGGTTAATTGTCGTTACTGTATATTAGAATCTAGGAGCGTAAGTAAAAGCGTTCCAATTTAAAGAGTCAGCTTAGGAGTTAAGCTGTGTTGTCGGACCGTCAAGTAGAACGGAACCCGTCCTAATAAGGGATTAAGGTATTTAAAAAGTGAATAATGTGAATAATGTGATAATATGTGTAATGAAATGCTTGAGTAGAGTGTTACGTCCTAATGACGTAAAAAGGAATAATATTAAAGAAGGACAATTTCTTTGATCAGACATTAGTTGTGATGTGTTCGTATGTGAGCTTGTTTGTCTGTATGCATGATTACGTGATCTTTTGATATTTTATGGATTTAAGGGAATTATTTGATTTAAATAAAGGTTTATTTAACCTTCGCACATTTTTATAAAATTATCAGAATAAGATAATTGCATGAGATTTGTTCTGTTATCTTCGTAATAATCCTGTAGACTTTTTAAAAATAATGGACGGATTTATTTGGTGATCGTTGCATTTTAAATTGATTTTTATGTGATAAAATGTTATTATTAGCACAAACTTGTAGAAATCATATAAAATCAACCGCACCCTTAAAATCTTATTATGAGTAATGGTTGGAAAGCTAATTTCGAGATTCACGTTTTAAAATTATCATTCGTATCAAATTCATCTTTTCCGAGAGAGATATTTGCAGATCAAATTCATTTTCTTTTAAGAACAAAAAGTGAATCAGAAATGAGATACCTAATTACCATACTACCCCTCCCTTGTTAGTATATAATCCCACCCACCTCCTCTTTTCTTTCTTTTTACCCGAGCTTCTCTCTTCTCTTTCTTTTTCTCTCATTTCTTCATCCCCCTCGGGATTTCTCTCTCTCTCACTCTCGGTACACTCTCTCTTCAATCTCTCACTTGTTCTTCACACTTTTTCGGTTATAGAACCATGATTGTGTGAGATTTTGTGATATCTACCTATATACATACATGCATGTCACTATCTTCAAGTTTTTGAGAAAAACCAAAGTTGGATTTGGTGGTTTTGAATTCGGTTTTCATGAAAACAAAAGGGCTTTGGTTCTTGAATGATTTAAAGTGAAGATGAGTGCTTGCATGTGTGTAATCACTTGAGAAAATCGATGGTTGAAGGTTGGAAACCCCCGTATGGGAACACCACCGTGATGCCACCGCCACCGGTGATGAACTCCGGTGAACCAGTGGTGCGCATTTTAAACACTGAGCTCTAGTATTTAAATCAATTATTTTGTGTTTGTATGTGGTGTCTTTTGAAATGCCGAATGGTTTTGTAGTTTACAAGTTGATGAGTTGATTCTTGTTGATTATGAATGTTAATCTAGCTTAATGTTAAGAGATTAGTGTGATTAAAGATGCAAAAGTTTGAAATTGAGTTTGCATGTGAGGATTCTTAGAAGAGGCCGAATGGTTCTTGTTTTTTTTTGGAAAATCATGTTGATTTGTTGGTGCAAATGATCTATTGATGATTGTTTTATAAATTGTAGAGCAATTAGAATAAGTTATAGTCCAAATTGATGCATGCATGTTGTGATTCTTGGAAATTTCGAATATTTCTACTCGATTAAGTTGAATTAAGTATTAAATTGAGTGATCATCCATGATTACCTTTGAATTATGAGTTTAAATGAGTTGTAAAAATGAAATTAAACTAGTTTGGGATGATATACTTGATGCGTGTCAAATAAGGGCTTTGCATGTTTGATTCTTGATTGTGATAAGTGTTAAGGCCGAATAGGCCATAGGAAATAAAGGTCAAAACTTGATTTTTGGTAATTGAAAGAATGATTGAGTGTTTATATGTGAAAATCTTTGATTTTGCTTGTTGGATTGTTGTTTTGGTTCGAATTAAGGATAAAAGAAAAAGGGAAATTGAGTTGATTGATTTTAAAAGCTATAAGTGATAGCTATGGTCGTAAGTAATTAGCTATGAATGAAATTGTGTGTTCATTTGAGTTATAAATGTTTGATTTGGAGAATAGTCAAGATTTAGCGAGTATAAGTTGGTGATCGAGTATATATATAGAGATATAAAGGCTATGAGAAAATAATGTGTTATTTGTTATGTGCCTGTGTGTATATAAGCTATACTCGTATAGTTCGAGTCAGAAGTATAATCAAGCTATCGTATTGAGTGAACGTTCCGGGAATGAGAGTTGAGAAACTAATTGAGATTTTGGTTTTGATTGTAGATTCGGAATGTGATGGCATTCAGGCTAGGAAAGGGAAAGGTATACTAGGTGGCAGTAGTTCAACCTTTGTGAAGTAGGAAAGCGAAGTCAGACAAGTAACTCTAATTACTTTTGTAAATGGTTACAGAGAGAATGTTGTTCATACCATGTAGAGTATTGAACTGTTAAAATAATGAAACCCTGTTATTGATTTGAGATACCCTATCTTTGATCTTGTAAAACTGTTACTGATAAGCTTATTGATTCAACCCTTTGGTAACCTATCTTTTATGTTCAACTTATTTGTTATGCCATGAACTGTTATAAACCCTATAATTACCTTTACGAACCCCTTGTAATGATGCCATATTCTTTGATCACCATATCCCCTATTGATCATTGGAACAGTCTGATTCTTTTAACTTAGGTACCTTGTTATCATTGATTCAAAACCCCTAGAATTTCATCTTGTTTATCCTTAATTCATTTCCTTAACTTTGAATTCTTGAAATTGAATCTAAGAATGAGTTTCGACTTGAAAGAGTCCGAATGATTTCATATTCTTGGTAATGATAAAATGAATTTAGAAAACCTACTTTTTCTAACTCAAGGTTTTCCAAACGAATTCCTGATGGATTGGATTGGACGTAAGAGGCTAGTGGGACTAGTCCAGTCATTGTAAGAGGCTAGTGGGGCTAGTCCAGTTTAAGGCTGAAATTATTCTGTATGGTACCTTAAAGACCGGATGGAGGTCGGTACGGGCTGATCACCCGTATTATAATGAAATGAAAATATAAAGTGGTCCAATCAAGGGTTATATGTTGATTTTAAAAAGGAATTGAAACTTCCTACTCAGTAATTGATTCTTTGAAAAAAAATGAAAATGGTTTATATTGCTTTGAAAAGAGTTGATTGTGATATTGTAAAGCTTAAAGCTCGTGAACCCTGATTTTATTCTGTTGATCATATAATTGGTTCCATATAGTAAAATATTGTTGCTTTCCTTTCTGAAAGATCTGTTTTGATCCTTTAATGATTTGTGATGAATGTCGGCTTTCACCCTGCTTCGAGCCTTGTTCCTTGAAAGCCCCACATTTTTCCTTCATAACCCTTTCATAACCCGAAAGATGGAAATCTGCCACCTAGAACAAATAAAGTAGAATACCCTGAGATTGGTAAAGTATATTGTGGATTTTATATCGTAGAACTGCTTTATAGTTACTTGCTGGATTTTATACTCATATGTTTTGTTTTAATCTAACCATGTCAGTTAAGCAAGAAGATGGTCAGGCTTAGGCGCACTGCTCGTAAGAGCGTACCTGGTGGTCCCTACCGTGTTGAGGGCTTCCGGTTGCCAGAGCAGGTAGTGGTGTTTTTGAGTGAGAAAGCACTTAGCCAGAAGGTTGTAAAGATACAATGGGTTATCTGTAGGTTCCAAGCCAAAATTGATTATGTTTATTTAATATTATTTTGGGGTTGTAAGTTATATTTTATGGTTGGTAGTTGTAATCATATCTCATACTTTATCCTGTTTGATCGTGTTAGTAGTTAATCGGGGTTTTTGCTTATTTAATTATTAGATTAAAGGTGTGTGGGTCCTCATTTCCTAACCCCGAGATTGAGGCGTCACATTTAATCTACTCAAGAAGGAGAAGGTAGCCAAGGCAAGAAACTGAAGAAAACAAAGACAAAGAAGACATAGTTTATTTGTACAGGCTAGAGGAACACTTTTTATCTTTGTAATTTGTAATTTAAGAAATTTGGAATTGTATTTGTAATCCAGAATGCATTTAATATTATTCTCTATTTTCAGTACGTACTTTTTCTTATTGTCAGTTGAGTTATCCTTTGGTGATTTGCTTGTCGAACTTTAACAAACAAATAGGGGGAGATTGTAAAGCATAATGTAACGTAATATGTAACGAAGGAAATATAACTCAATGTGAAATATAAATGGATAAATAATATTAACTATGAAGCACAAGAACCCTAAAGATGAAGACTGGATAAATACAAAGAATCAAAAGATGAAATAAATTCTCTAAGTTCGTAACCAGGTCATGAAAAAAGTTTATTAATATGTTCAAGCCTCCATGAAGAATAAAATGTTAAAGGACTTCTAGTGACAATAAAATGTAATGGTTTAAAGTATTGAAGATCAAGGGTTTCAGTGATTGAAGCAATGGATGACTAACATGATGTATCAATTCGGAGTTGTAAAGAGATTAAGTGAATTCAATGTAGTGCTAGTTATTTATGAACTAGACAAATACACCAAGCATCAGCACATCAGAAAAGAACTGATTTAATCAAGTGGAAGAATTGAAGTTGATACAGTATTGAGTGGATCAAAAAATGAAAGAATTGATCCGAACTTGAAAAACCAGGAAAATAATCTAAGTGTTTAACACTCTTCCCTCTTGGCGCAAGTGGAAGAAATCTCAAGTCACAGAACACTTGTTGACGCAAGTGGGAAAAGTTCTAAGTCAAGAAATTTGTTTCTCTCTTCCTATCGCAAGTAAAAAAAAGATAAGGCACGGAATATAATCCCCCTAGGCGCAACTCAGCAAAACTTCGAAGACATGGAATGAATTCCCTCTATATGCGCAAGTGGGAAATAAACTAAGTAATGTTTATTTCTCCATCCTTGGATCAACTCTAATAAAATTCCAAGGGAATTAATTTCTCCTGTGTGCGAAAATGGATATAATTCTAAGGCAAAAAAGTTGACTTTAGTCGCCACTTATGACTTGGTTTATTCTTTGATACAACAGTAATTCAATGTAACCATATGACTGAGAATAAGTCACGCGTACAAATGGAATTAAAGTATACACAAATAGAAGCAGAATGAATTGTACTCATTCAGTTATCTTTTTCAGCCCCCAACTGTATTTTTACGAAGCACCATTGAAGCCCAAATTTATTAGCTTGTAAACATACTGTTATGTTGTTGAATTTATTGTAGTTAACCATTTGATTGATTAGAGTGTAGAAACCTCAAGGTTTATATTAATAAAATAATATATTTCTCAAATTGTTTTGTGTCTATTTTGATTCTGTATATTTAGTGAAGAACTTGAAATGAATCGAAAAAGATTATAGATATCATATTAAACCCCCCTTCTATGATATCTTGGGACTAACAGCCTCTATGACCAGCTTGGCAACGAGGTCATGAGACGCCTCTTTGTGAAATGCCCAATCTTTAGATCCCTCGATAACCATCTTGGCTAGCTAAGCTTTGAGATGCCTCATTTTGAGATGACTTTTTTCGGGATATTTTTGTGACCAGAGGCCCCCTGTGTGGTTTGGCCTGCGAGGTCCCCTATAAGGCACGATCGTCACTTTTAGCGTAGTTCAATATTAAATATGACCAGTGAGGCCCCCAACATGGTTTGGCTAACAAGGTCTCAAGAAGCTCTATCTATCTTTAGGAGTTTTAGGCAGAATGATTAGTGAGATACATGCGTGACAAGGCCGGTAAAGTTTTGTATAAGATCTAGGTTCAAGGAATGATTAGCATCACATCGAATAGCAGCGCTAGGTGGCCAACATGACCTTCAATTATAAATGCCAGGGCAATGTCTTCTGATTAAGCAAGTACAGCCTCCTCAACATGCTTTTCGTGACGCGATTCTTGCCTAGAATCATCCGCTCGCTTTGTATGATGTGATCCACGTATTCGCTGCCTGTTGTAAGCGGCACGAGTCTGGCCTCTGCTCGCTCTGAACGACGGGAGTCGAGCCTTCACCCGCTCTATCCGATATAAGTTGGGCCTCAGCTTGTTGTGAGTGATGCGAGTTGGGCATCATTTGGCTCATTACAATGCGAGCCAAGCCTTCATCCATTTCTTGACATTCATAGGGCCTCCTCCCGCTCAGAGTGATGCAAGTCGGGCCTCTACTCGCTCTGAATGATGCTAGTCGGGCCTCTGTCTGCTCTATACGATCCGAGCACCCGATGATCTACATGATGCGAGTCGAGCACCACTAGAGTTGAAAACACGAGCCAGGCCTTCGCGCACTATTGCGTGAGCCAGGCCTCACACCCTATGCGCGAGCCAACCTCTGCATGATGTTATGACACGAGCCAAGCCCTAGATGCTCTACGTGTGATCTAAACCGGTCCTACACCCGCACAACATGACAGAAGGTTAGCCTCCTCCATCTGCTCCGCGTGATGGGAGCCAAGCCTCTGCTTCCCACTATATGCAACCTTAGCTAGGTCTAGGCCTACTTCGTGTAATTCAAGCCCGACCTCTTCCATCTTGATATGACGCGAGCATGTTCTCATTCGCCCGCTTTGCGGGGGGCGAGTTGGGACTTGGCTTCCCACTATGCGCTAGCCGAACCTCTGCCCGCTCTGTGTCAGTCGAGCCAGGCCTCCTCCACCTACTCTGTGTGGCACGAGCCGGACCTCCACTCGCTATATGTAACACAAGTCAAGCCTCAGCTAGCTATACACGGCTAACTCAAGCAATCTTAGAAATGTGGTGTTTTTCACTCCTAGCCATTTACTTCAATCTAGAAGAATATGGTATTCATTGCATTAAATGACTTTAAGTAACCGGAGGTGGAAAGGATTGAGCTCTCATAACATAAGAAGACAATAAGGTGTACTATACTCGTAAAGATCCCGATAAAGTATGAAAGCCGATTAACGTGAATGAAGAATTTGACCCAACTTGAAGAATAACGAGTTGCATGCCAAGCATGCCAAGATCGGAGAGAGTCGAAGCATAGGCTTCCTTTGCTTTATTCAATGATGTCGAAAAAATGAGAATGTAAGAAATTGATAAAATTCCTTATCGCATCAACATGTCAAAAAGGAGTTTGGGGTAGTTGTTATGCCCAAATTTGGACATGGGCTCTAAACAGACCCATCTTAGATTTCCTCAAAATTGGGTCAAACCGGTCGAGTTGAAGAGAGCCGAAACTCTGACCCACCTCACATAATATAAAATGGTATGTTCAACCTAATGAAGATATTGAAGATAGAAGAAAATCCTAACGACATAAATTAAATCAAGACAAGTAGAGCAGGTGCTCCGACCCATTATGTTAAAAGGAGTTTCAGCTCGTCACTCTAAAGGACTCGAGCTCACCTTTAAATGGGTTCGGGCTCACCTCTCTCTCGAGAAATCGAGCTCTCCTCTCTCTCAGAGATATGGGCTCACCTCTTACTCATGAATTCGGGGCTCTCCTCTCTTAAAGGTTCGGGCTCACCTCTCACTCCCAAGTCCGGGCTCTTCTCTCACTCATAGGTTCGAGCTCTCCTCTCACTCATATGTTTAGGCTCACCTTTTTAAAGAGCTCGACCTCACTTCTCTACCAGAAGTTGTGGCTCGCATTACGGGCAAGATTTAGAAAATGGGTCGTGAACCCATAATACTTAGGCTATTGTGAAGACTTGAAATGTGGTGAGATGCCAGCTTGCTCACATCATGAATATAAAAACATAAAGGAAATGCGGAAAAGAGAGCAAAATGAGGCCCCGATGGCTCACTTCTTAAATTTCTTTGGAAGGTGGGAATGACCCAACCGGGAAGGTTAGTGTGAGCCGATGTGGCTAGGTCGACTCGCATCATCTAATCTTGGATGCATGGGCTGCAGACCCACTGCATGAATACCTGTCACACGATAAATGGACACCGCGCGCTGGGCTCATGAGCTCGCATCTAGTAAATAAATGGTCATGCAAGCTGGAATAAACTAATGAGGAACTTACATAATGTCAGACAGCGGAGAGGCCAGACGGGCTTACTTCTTCATTCCTTTGAGTAATAAGGTTTGGTGCGAGCCGAGGAGAACAGGCCGGCTCCCATCATGCAATTCTAGCTGTATTATGGATAATGACTCATAGATTATTGAGTTATTCATAAATTTCGGGGCCGATACAGGATATTTCTATAATCATGGGAAGAAATGCGGAGATGCTGCGAGATTGTAGGGAACGTGTGGGGTCGGTCGAGATTATGTGATTGATTGGCTGAAGTTCTGACTAAGATATGGGGTTGGGTCGCCCGCAAGGGTTGGCTCAGTTGATTAAAGAGGGGATAACTATCCTCTGGGTCACAGGTTTAAATCTCACATGAGGAAAATTTATGATTATGCCTCCTGAGCCAGAGCCTGTCGCTTAAATGCGGTTTACCTTGATTTATGTGGTTTGCAGGCTATTGCATGAGCCTGTGGGGTTTACCCCGTGCACACCCGAAGGGTAGCGGCTGCGGGTTACCTATGATAAAAAAAAAGGATACGGGGTTGGGCTGCATCGGTAGAAAAGCCCTAACCCTATCCTAATAACTTGTTTCCCAAGAATTATGTGAGACTTGATCCCTATAAATAGTGTACGTAGGCACTTGTATGAGATGTGAATTGACACTCGACAAATAGTAAGAGAAAAAACTCATTATCTATTCATTTGTCGATGAGTCTCGTATAGGCCCAGCCACCATCACAAACAACCTTCGTCCAACATTAAACACCACCCGTAGATATTTATTCCGATCAAGATCAAAAACCTTCAAAACACTGTTATACTAACTAAGTTATGAAGTGAATTTTGATGATGAAGTTAAAAAACTTAATAACAATTATCATTTGTGTCACATTGCCCATAAGTCACCTTTGAAGTTATTTTGAGGTTTAGATTTTTTATTATTTTCTTCAGATATATCCCATGATTTTTTTCTGAAATTATATTAGTGTCTGTCACTAATATAGGAAGACTAAGATAGCACGTAAATATGGTATTAAAATATGAGATCGCAATTTGGACTGAATACGGTTAATTTATATTTAGATATTAAAGTAAGAAGTTGATTATTTTTTATAATATACAAGAAAACATGTCTCCAGATAGTCTAGAATAAAATTGAGCATCATTTATTTCAAAATTAATATAATTATATGTTCATTTTGTATGTCAAAGCATATATTCTCTTCATTGAAGTTTTCAAAATCATAATTTAGGATATTATTTTTAAAATATTTCAAGAATTTATTAAACTTTCTCAAAATAGTAATATAATATTTAGTAAGATGGATTAAATTTTAAATATATCATAATTTGAAATTGTGCTAGGCATTTTCATATTTTTCTATCATTTAACTAAATGTCAACAAATATCATCTTGTTTTTATTAATTTAAATAAGTCGAGAAATCGTCGTGAGGCCACACATTTCAATATATAATATAATAATAAATAACATTTTCAATTAAATTATTTTATAGAACGAAAATACACTATTCAGGAAAGCATAATAAATAATAAGCATTGACCGACACAATGAAAACGGTAAAACAGAAATACACAAAAAATTGTTATTTGAGATTCGTTTTTATTATTATTATTTATATAAAAATATAAATTTAATCACATTTAGTAAAATAAAGAAAAAGGAATTTACCTGATTCGTAGCATGGACATATTACTATTTTATTAGTTCATATCACAAATGATTTTACAAAACGAAATTATATTTTGCAACAAATCAACTTCTCAGTGCAATTTTATTCAATTTTTTTTAATAATATTTGAAAATATCCCCTAATAACATTTACAATTATAAAATATACATTAGCCTTTCAAAAAAAAATGGATGTATGCACAATTATTTACGCAAAACAAAATATATATTAATTTTATTTTATAAAATATCATAAAAATAATTTTTCTTAATACTAACAAAAAGAGCATGATTAATAAAAAGAATTTACCTCACACCATGTGAATAGGGCGAAAAATCCTAGTTTCTATATTTTTATCAATAAAATTGAACTTTTTAGTTCAATCATTTTTAGAGACATCAAAAAATATTTAATCAAGCAAAAATTCAATTACATCATTTTTTTTAAGGGACAAATGTGATGCGAGAAGATCTAAATATAAGAAATTATGTTAATTAGATATTTCATTTTGTAAGTTTCATTATGTTAAATTTTTTAATAATAATTTATGAGACGTGTCACCCATCAGAAGTTATTTATACAAGCAATAAATTTAATTAAATTATTTTTCAAAGGACAAATTGTGAAAATAATCTGCGATTAATACAAATAATCAAACAAGTGTGTGCGTGAGTAAACGAAATCAAACGGAAGAAGAAAAGATATAAACAGAAGAGTGATCCTCGAGTCCAGTTGAAACTGTCTCCTTAAAGCTATTTCGCCTCTCACCGTATGTGCGAGTCGATAGCCTCCCAGGATAAAACGAGGTAGCGGCGGCGTTACGGATAACGAGCACCTTCAGCGAGCTTGAACGGGCACGAAACTATCACCGAGAGAGAGAGATTTGTGTTTAGAGACGAATATGTTTTTGGTGTGTCTAACCCTAACGTCTTAGAGGTGTTTATATAGGTGTAGATAGACTTGTGCGCTACTCTTTTCCATAATTAAATATCATTAATTATGGAATCGGTGTAATACTTGCAAGCTACTCTATTCCATAAATAATCTGAAACAAAATCAGATTGAATATATCAAGACATACACCATATCAATTAATCTGAAACAAAATCAAATTAATTTATGCCATAATATTTGAGCCAAATTCTAATGGAAAATAATAATTTCCATTATTAAGAGAATATCATCATATCTCACACATCTTTTAGTCATAATGCTCAAAAATATGACTTACCAATATGGGACTTATACCCATATTTTCCAACAATCCCCCACATGGGTGAGATTGGTAATCTTAGTAGCACACACCAGACAGACAGACAGACACGGAGTTTGACTTGGTGATAGTTTCTTCGATCAGATATAGCATACGATAGGTAGAGAATGCTCCTTGAACCTTCGCTCGAGTAAGCATACCGACTTTACTGGTAGACAGTAGACGTGCTTGTCCTTGAACTGTTCGACCGTTTATGTAAACGATGATATACTTATCACTATATCGTTTCTGACTCGTTCAGCTCTCATGAGTATGTCCATTTTGGCCATGGAACATCGTCCTGGTTCTGCAGAAGTTTCTAAAGAATTGTGCCTCGCAATTCTCCTTTGAAGCGGCCCCACTTCTCTCCCACATAGGTGATCTTTATCTTATAGAGTAACCCGCGTTTACTCAACTGAATTCCATGCGTTCACTCCTGAGCTCCACGTATTCATCAAAGATCATTAAAGGCTCAAAGCTTAACCTCGTACCTTACGGGTCTCACTGTTTCCTCATCATAGGAACAGGCCAGGGGTTACCCCCACAGTGATTTGGTCATCATGATTTAGTTGTCCCATTGAACCAAGTTCTTGGGATCTCCAGTCAGCAATGGTTGGGTGTCCACCATGATGCCGTTAAGCAATAGGCTTAAGGCCCATCCCTCTCGATGATTTCTCAACCACTTCTCTTGATAACCCTTTGGTTAGTGGATCCGCGATATTATCCTTTGACGGTATATAGTCAATAGTGATAATTCCGGTTGAGATCAATTATCTAATGGAACTGTGTCGTCATCGTATATGACGAGACTTTCCATTATACATCGTGCTCTATGCTCTGCCAATAGCGGATTGACTATCACAGTGAATCCCTATTGCAGTTACAGGCTTTGGCCATCTTGGAATATCCTCCAGAAACTGACGTAGATATTCAGCCTCTTCGGCGCATTTATCTAGTGCCACAAACTCAGCTTCCATCGTGGAATGAGTTATCACCGTTTGTTTTGAGGATTTCCATGATATTGCCGCTCCAGCTAATGTAAACACATAGCCACTCGTAGACTTAAGTGCTTTCTTGCTAGATATCCAATTTGCGTCAGTATATCCTTCTAATACTGCTGGGTATCTGCCATAGTGCAGTCCATAGTCTCGAGTTCCCCTCAAGTACCTTAGTACCCTTATAATCGCTTTCCAGTGATCAGCTCCCGGATTACTCGTAAACCTACTCAACTTGCTAATTGAGTATGCAATGTCTGGTCTTGTACAACTCATGAGGTACATCAGACTACCAATTATCCTCGAGTATTCCAATTGGGAAACAGCTACACCTTTGTTCTTGGATAGGTGCAAAGTCATATCTACAGGTGTCCTAGCTTTCTCAAAGTCATCCTTAAGAAACTTCTCAAGGATCTTGTCAACATAATGTGGTTGACTTAATGCGAGACCCTCTGATGTTCTAGAAATTTGAATTCCCAGAATTACATTTGCTAGTCCCATATCTTTCATGTCGAACCTTGATTTCAACATGTCCTTTGTAGATTTGATAACTTTATCATTGCTTCCAGCAATAAGTAGATCATCTACATATAGTGTCATCATGACATAGCCATTGTCATTCTCCTTGACATAGCTGTTCTCGTTATCCTTGTAATAGGCACAGCTATCACATTCATTGATTTTGAAACCATTGGCCAGCACGACCTCATCAAATTTTTCATGCCATTTCATAGGCGCTTGTTTCAAACCATACAATGATTTCACCAATCTACACACTTTCCTTTCTTGTCCTGGGACAACAAACCCTTCAGGTTGTTCCATATAGATTTCTTCATCTATGTCTCCATTTAGGAAAGCTGTTTTCACATCCATTTGATGTACAGTTAGATTACGCATTGCAGCAATAGCAAACATCATCCTTATGGACGTTATTCTCGTTACAGGAGAATATGTATCAAAGTAATCAAGGCCTTTTTGTTGCTTGTATCCTTTAATTACAAGTCTGGCCTTATACTTATCAATAGTGCCATCAGTTTTCAACTTCTTCTTGAAAACCCACTTGCTACCTAATGGTTTGTAACCAGTTGGCAAGTCCACTAATTCCCAAGTATGATTTTGCATAATTGAATCAACTTCATTCTTGATGGCCTCTTTCCACATAGGTCCATCAGGTGAGGTAACCGCCTCCTTATAAGTTTTTGGGTCACCTTCTTCGAGCAAATAGGTCATAAAATCAGACCCATAGGATTTCTCCGTTCGTTGTCTTTTGCTCCTTCTCACTACCCCCACATTTTCGTCTTCACTTTCGTCACTCTCATTATCGTCATCTACAGACTCATGAGATCGTTTAGACGTCGTAGGTTGTTGGTTTCCTGGATTACAGGGAAACATCGTCTCAAAAAATGAGGCATTTCTTGATTCCATAATGGTATTCTTTTGAATATCAGGAATCTTGGATTCATGAACAAGAAACCGATATGCAGTGCTGTGTGGAGGATATCCGATGAAGACACAATTCACAGTCTTAGGACCTATCTTCACCTTCTTCGGTGTAGGGATCAGTACCTTTGCAAGGCACCCCCACACTTTCAGGTGTTGGTAACTTGGTTTCTTTTTCTTCCACATTTCATAAGGACTTACATCCTTATTCTTGCGCATCGTAATATTTAAAATATTATTTGCGCTTAAGATGGCTTCTCCCCACATCGATTGTGGGAGCCCAGAGCTTAACAACATCGCATTCATCATCTCTTTCAGAGTGCGATTCTTCCTTTCAGCCACACCATTTGACTGAGGGGAGTATGGTGCAGTGACCTCATGGATTATACCATGTTGTGAACAGAATTCCCCAAACGGTTCAACATATTCACCTCCACGATCACTTCGTATCGTTTTGATTTTCTCAGTTTGTTGTGTCTCAACTTCTTCCTTATAGATTTTAAATTTATCTATAGCTTCGTCTTTGCTTTTCAACAAATATACATAGCAGTATTTTGTACAATCATCAATGAATGTAATAAAATACTTGTTTCCTCCTCTTGTTGGAGCGAATTTTAAATCACATATGTCGCTATGTATTAGGTCTAGAACTTTGGTGTTCCTTTCCACACGTTTAAATGATGATCTCGTTAATTTTGCCTCAACACAAGTCTCACACTTATGTTTTGGATCGATAGTAAGTTTAGGTATGTATTCTTTTGCACTTAAACGTCGTAAAGTGTCATAATTTACATGTCCTAATCTAGCATGCCATAAATTAGGAGACTCAAGCAAGTAAGCAGAAGAATTCTTCATTTCATTATCGTCCTTAACGGACATTACATTGAGCTTAAAAAGCCCATCAGTTAAATAACCCTTGCCTACAAACATACCACTCTTAGACAAAATAACTTTATCTGACTCTATTACAATGCGAAAGCCATGCTTATTCAACAGAGAACCAGACACAAGGTTCTTGCGAATATCAGGCACATAAAGTACATTCTTCAAAGTCAGATTCTTCCCAGAGGTCATCTTCAGGATCACCGTGCCTTCACCCTCAATGGTAGAAGTTGCTGAATTCCCCATGTAGAGTTTCTCACCAGCATCGGAAGCTTTGAGGCTAGAGAAAACCGCCTTGTCTGAGCAAACATGCCTAGTAGCACCAGTATCAATCCACCATTCACGTGGATTAGAACCGACCAGGTTCACTTCAGAGACCGTAGCACAGAGGTCTATGTCACCCATCTCCTTGGAGATATTCTCTACCATGTTTGCTTCTTTCTTCTTGTTGGGCTTCTTGGGCTTCTTGCAGTCAGAAGACCTATGACCAACTTTATCACAGTTGTAGCACTTCCCTTGAAATTTCAACTTCGAAATCCCTCCCTTGGGTGCCAGCTTTGCCCCTTTACCAGAATTAGCCTTCTTGGGCTTGGAGCTTTGAGCATACTCCACCATGTTTGCCTTCTCAGTGGCAATGTTAACTTTCTTCTCGGACCCTCTGTTGTCTTCTTCAATACGAAGTCTAACAATAAGATCCTCCATAGACATCTCCTTTCGCTTGTGCTTAAGGTAGTTCTTGAAATCTTTCCATCCAGGTGGAAGCTTTTCAATAACAGCAGCAACTTGGAAAGACTCACTTATGACCATTCCCTCAGCATGAATGTCATGAATGATCACCTGCAGTTCCTGCACCTGACTGACCACAGTCTTAGAGTCTGCCATCTTATAATCAAGAAAGCGGCCAACAATCCACTTTTTTGCCCCAGCGTCCTCGGTTTTATACTTATGGTCAAGTGACTCCCATAAGACCTTAGCTGTTGGCTTTGCGCTGTATACGTTATACAACGAGTCAGACAAACAATTTAACACATAGTTCCGACAGATGTAGTCGGAGTGCTTCCAAGCATCAGCAGCATACACAGTCTGCATGTTACTCTCAGCAGTGAGCAACGGTGGTTCTTCCTTAAGGAAGCGATCCATATGCAACGTGGTCAGATAAAAGTGCATCTTTTGTTGCCAACGTTTGAAGTTCGTTCCGTTGAACTTCTCAGGTTTTTCAGCATGTGCAGCAGGCACAGTTGGCATAACAGGTTCAGCAGGCACCACGGGTGGAACAGATGGTATGTGCGTCTGTACTACAGGTGTATGCACACCAGTAGGCACCGCAGGTATGATCGGAGGAGTGAATCCTGCCGATATCTGTCCAAGAGGAACACTAAACTGTCCAATGACAGTGTGTCCCACAGGCACATGTCCCGAAGGCACATGTCCCGAAGGCACATGTCCAACAGGCGTTTGACCCCCATCAGATCGTACGATCCGTGCGTTAGGGTTAATCGGCTGCTGGTGAACCCCATCAGATCCAGTGATCTGTGCGTTGGGATCAGCCGTCATGTTCATCGAATCGTTTACAGTTTGGTTCTCCATCGATCTGTTACTCAACAAAACAAGCAGATACAGATGTATCAGTCACAGATGTATATAAAATAAATAGCTTTAAGATTGTGAAAACAATCTGCGATTAATACAAATAATCAAACAAGTGTGTGCGTGAGTAAACGAAATCAAACGGAGGAAGAAAAGATATAAACAGAAGAGTGATCCTCGAGTCCAGTTGAAACTGTCTCCTTAAAACTATTTCGCCTCTCACCGTATGTGCGAGTCGATAGCCTCCCAGGATAAAACGAGGTAGCGGCGGCGTTACGGATAACGAGCACCTTCAGCGAGCTTGAACGGGCACGAAACTATCACCGAGAGAGAGAGATTTGTGTTTAGAGACGAATATGTTTTTGGTGTGTCTAACCCTAACGCCTTAGAGGTGTTTATATAGGTGTAGATAGACTTGTGCGCTACTCTTTTCCATAAATAATCTGAAACAAAATCAGATTGAATATATCAAGACATACACCATATCAATTAATCTGAAACAAAATCAAATTAATTTATGCCATAATATTTGAGCCAAATTCTAATGGAAAATAATAATTTCCATTATTAAGAGAATATCATCATATCTCACACATCTTTTAGTCATAATGCTCAAAAATATGACTTACCAATATGGGACTTATACCCATATTTTCCAACACAAATGTGATAAGAAAATATCTAATTATAAAAAATATCTATATAATCAAAAGATTTTATTCTACAAGTTTCTCTATATTTGAAAGATTTGGGTAAGACTGCCAATTTCTTGTGGAGAACCTGTACCTCGTGCTTACCAACTGCTACAGCTTTGATCAGTAGTTTCTCAAAAATGATTTGGGAAAATGTTGGCCTGTTGCAGGAGGTTCAGCCCACGTCGAGTAAAGTGATAATGGATATATATTCAAACGGGTGTTCATGGGAGGATCGAAGGAGAGGAGTGCACTCATAGCTCTGTTGTGTTGATCCATATGAAATAGACGTAACAAATGGGTGTGGGATAGACTGGAGATGTTGCTGTTTGGAACAAAATCTGCTGGTTTGAATTTATTAATGTCGATGCAGCTTTGTTTGCAGACTCAAATTATATTGGTATTGAGAGTGTAATACGAGATGACGAGGACAGATTTATGCATGCTGTGTCAACATGTCGCTGGTTTATGAATGCCCAGAGAAACAGAGGCAATAAGCCTTCGTGAAACTATATCTTGGACTATACAAAAGGGGATAACCAGATGTAACATCGAAACAGATTCAAAGCTTCTTGCGGACGGAGATGGTGGAGATCTTATTTTTATTGTATTGTTAGTGATTTTGTTGAGCTGTTAAAGCACTTTAATAGTTTGCTAGTATTTTTTGTGCATAGATCTGCCAATATAATAGCTCACTCGTTAACAAGAGCCTCCCATTCTATTTCACACTTCAAGGAATGGAGTGTTTGTGTTCCTGATTTCCTTTTGGGTGTTATAATTACTAATTTCAATTAATGTAAGTAAGTTTTTTCTCAAAATAAAAAAAAAATCCTATTTTTTAAAATGGAGAAGGGTCTGCCTTCTTGACAAACTGTATTAAAAAAAAAGGAGTAAAATAATCAAAGATCTAACCTGTTTTTGATCAGGAATTAAAGATCTAAGTTAAAACATCTTTTTTTTTTTTTGAAAAAACGTACTTGCATTGATTAAGCTTTCTCAAAATCAAGATTACATGTAATAAAATCCGGAGCAGTATGTATCCACTCCTGTAGACCTGCCATAGAATATGCAGCCTTAGCTAACACATCAGCTACATTATTCGCAGACCTATGGACAAAAGTCACTAACACTTCATCAAAGTGTTTAATTATATCAACACAATCTTCAATCAGCATATCAAAGTTTGAGTACCCTCGATCTCCATTCACTGCATCAACTACCAATTTTGCGTCACATTCAAAAATGCATTTGGTATTACGCCAATGTTTAATCCACGACAAAGCTTCTCTCAATCCTATCGCTTCTGCTTCCCGGGACTGCACACTTCTGTGAATTAAAGTACACCGAGCTCGTAAGAAACACCCGTGTTCATCTCGAGCAACACAACCAATCCCAAACTGATCCGTCCCTGGAACACAAGCAGCATCAGTATTAATCTTAATCCATCCTGCAGGTGGTTTACGCCACGTTCGATCTCTATTCTGAAGGAGTGCTGCTGCTTTCTGTTTTTCCTCCTGAGCTTTATTCCACTCATCCAGCATATGATGGATTCTGGATTTCAAGCCAACAATAGATATATTTACATGATCCCATACCCAGCAGTTCCGTCGATTCCAAAGATTCCAGCACACCATGCCCACCATTCCTGCTTGACCTTTGTTTACTGACTGAAACACTCGTTGGAACACTGACATTACTGAATCATTAGGCCACACTGTGATCAGATGCCGAAGCCCCATCACCTCCCACACATCCACTGCAAACTTACACTCGAACAACACATGTTTGTCATCCTCCGTATATGTATGGCACCATGAACATATCGTACTAATATTAACATTTCTCTTCACCAAAGCAGCAGCAGTAGGTAAACAATTACGACAAGCTCTCCATATAAAGTTTATGACCTTACTTGGCAGCCTTAAACTCCATAATCTGTTCCAAAAACTTCTGTCTGGGCATGCATTTTCACCACGTATTTTTCTGTAGCAGCTTCTCACAGTGAATTCACCCTTGTTATCAAATAACCAAAACCACGAATCCACTATATTTCTCCTCTGCAATTGTACCTGCTTGATAAGATCTATGTCCCTCTCATTAAAAATGTCCCGGAGAATATCATCATCCCACTCCTTTTGATTCTCCATAAATAAATTATGAACTGTTATATCCTTAAGTTCCTCAGGCATAACAGTTGTAAGATTTCCATTTTCCATACAAGGTAACCATGGCACATGCCATACTCTTGTGCTTTGTCCATCTCCAATTCTTCTTCTACATCCCTGTGCAATCACATCTTTTGCTTCGAAGATGCTTCTCCAGACATAACTAGGGTTTGTTCCAAGTTTGGCATTTAGAAAATCTGACTTTGGGAAGTATCGAGCACGCATAAGGCTTGTTACCAGAGGATTTGTATTATTGATGAGCCTCCAAGCTTGTTTTGCCAACATAGCTATGTTGAAGCTCCTGAGATTTTTAAAACCCAGTCCACCATCCTCTTTAACATTGCAGAGTCTCTCCCACGACATCCATTTTATCCCTTTCTTTTCCTTACCATTGCCCCACCAGAATGCGTTCATCTTTTTCTCAATGCTATCACACACCTCTGCAGGTATTAAAAACATATTCATCCAAAAATTCGGGACCACCTGAGCTGCTGATTTTAACAGGATCATCTTGCCTGCCTTCGATAAAGCCTGGTTCTGCCATCCATGTAGTTTTTTCTCAACCCGATCCTTCAAAAAAGAAAATGTTGATATTTTCCTCCGGCCTATATTCATTGGCATACCTAAATATTTATCTGGCCTCTGAATGGCTCTAATCCCCAGCTGCTCACAAACTTCTATTTTATCTCCTTCCTTCGTATTTGAAGAGAAGTTAATAGTAGATTTACTCTTATTTATCATCTGACCTGAGATGGCTTCATATCTATCCAGAATTCGTTTCATCACACCTGCTTCTGATTTTGTTGCTTTAAAGAAAAAGTAACAATCGTCAGCAAATAAAAGGTGAGATATAGCAGGTGCACCTCTAGATATAGTACATCCGTGCAATAAACCAGCCTCTTCATTACGTCTAATGATAGCACTTAAGCCCTCAGCACATAGAATGTATATATAAGGTGATAAAGGGTCACCTTGACGTACCCCTCGCTGTGGCACTACCTCTCCAAAAGTCATACCATTCTGCAAGAAACTATACGACACCGAGGTAATTAACTGCATGATTCTGTTATTCCATGACTCACTGAACCTAAACTTCTGCAACATATTCCTTATATACCCACATTCTAATCTATCATACGCCTTGGATATATCTATCTTTAACCCTGCTACACCTTTCGACCCCTGGGTAAGTCTTTTCATGTAATGATTTATCTCAAAAGCGATCAAAGCGTTATCAGTCAGTAATCTTCCCTCCATGAAAGCGCTTTGTTTGTCTGAAACCAACTTTCCCAAACAAGATTTCAACCTATTCGCCATAACTTTAGATACAATACGTACCAACACATTACAAAGCGAGATGGGACGTAGCTCTGTCATTGATGTTGGCATTTTCACCTTCGGAATTAAGCATACCAATGTTCGATTAATCCCAGTAGGAAGCTCTCCTGTAGCCATAAAATTCTGACAAACTTTACTCACATCACCCCCAACAATTCCCCAATAAGTTTGAAAAAAGGCTGGATTTAGTCCATCCGGCCCTGGTGACTTTTCTGGGTGCATTGAGAACACAGCTTCCTTTACTTCAATATCCGTTACCTCAGCCATCAACTCCTCATTATCGTCTGCAGAGACTTGGTTAACCTGTTCTCGACTCGTCAAACTACCACCATGTGTCGAGGTTGCAAACACAGATGAGAAATAATTCATGATTACCTCTTGAATATCTTCTGCCCTTTCTTTCCACTCTCCATTCTCATCTTTAATACGTTGGATGCTGTTATTTTTCCGACGTGTTGAAGCTTGTCTATGAAAAAACCGAGTATTTTGATCACCCTCTTGTAACCAGAATTGTTTCGCACGCTGTTTCCAATATATCTCCTTCTTCTCCAATAGATTCAAATACTTCCAACGCACCTCATTGTACATCTGGATTCCACTTCTATCTCGACGAGACCTGAGCTTTCGTAACTTTTGTCGACATTCCTGTAAATCACGTTTAAATTCATGATTTAAACCTCCTCCCCATTCTTCCAAACGAAGGCAGCAGTAGTTTATTTTTTCTAAAATATCTTTCCCATCACTACACTCCCAGCTATTCTTTATCAGATTAAAGCACTCTTTTTCTCTGATCCAAATGTTTTCAAATTTAAACCTCCTGCTTCTTGGCACAAACACTTGCTTATTTAATTGCAAATGTAATGGAAGATGATCAGACGTGGCCACCTCAAGCACCCTTACCTCTGCTGTTGGAAAAAGATTACGCCATTCTTGAGTCGCCATACCTCGATCCAAACGTTCATGTATCCAAGTATCCTTCCCCCTAGATTTTTCCCAAGTGTATTTTTCACCAATAAATCCCAAGTCTATCAAGCCACAATCATGCACAGTATCACTAAATCCAATCAAGTTTCTACGCGGGTGATCCCGTCTTCCTCTTTTTTCATCAGCAAACATCAGGTCATTAAAATCCCCTATAATACACCATGGCAACTCAGAATTACTAGCTAAATATCGAATTATCCCCCATGACTCACGACGTCTCTCCGCTTCCGGACATCCATAAAAACCAGTATATCTCCACCTACCTACTTGCGCATTCTCTACCTCAAAATCAATAAAGTGATTACTAGTTTCCCTGATTGTACATCCTCCCTCATTTTTCCATAGTAGTGCCAAACCTCCACTATGACCCCGAGAATCCACAACCAGACACCCTGCAAAGTTTAATGCCTTACAGATTACCTCTACTTTATTCTTGTTTGTTAACGTTTCAGATAAGAAAATAAAAGAAGGTTTTATTTGTTGGACAATTTCCTTTAAAAATTGAACTGTACGTGATTTGCCCAGCCCACGACAGTTCCAGGCTAGAAGACTCATTTTTCTAGGCGGGCCTGCAACACAGGACCCGCCTCTTGCAAGTTTTTTGGCCCATCATTTAATATAGGCCCAGCTGGGATTTCCAATCCGTTAATCACCTCAGTATGTTCCTTATCTGTACGCCTCCTTTTAGGATCCAAAACATCTGTAATATTTTCAAAATCTTTCCCTCCCGAGATGTTCTCCCCTTGATTGACAGGTTTGTTTCCAAATTGATCACGCTGCATAAACCGAATCCCCCCATTATCGCCTGTAATTTCGGTCAATTTACCATCCACTTCCATGAATCGTGCCTCCGCCTTATCCTTGTCGTCGCTGGTGGTAGTCTGGTGTGTTTTGGCCGTATTTGCAGTCCTTGTTGCAGCTTCATCAATTTCATTTCTTAACCATCTTGCTCCCATATTCTGATTCTTCATGTTTCTAGTAGGTGCTCGTAACCACACACCATAAGCTCTAGCGATTTCCTTTTCCGGATTTGCATAGACTATTCCACAATCTCTTTCCAGATGCCCAAGCATACCACACACAAAACAAAATGTGCTCAAACGTTCATACTTAAAATTAACCCAACTCCATTCTCCACCCTCCTTTTTAATCTTCATTCTACGCCGCAGTGGTTTATTAATATCCATAGTTACCCGTATACGTGCATACATCTTCCATCCACCACTAATATTTCCAGGATCAGAACTTACAAATGTTCCCACAAAATTTCCAATATT